>NC_036854.1:24373580-24430648 GCF_002910315.2 Salvelinus sp. IW2-2015 | reverse complement strand
ATGTCGTTTTGAGAAAATACCCCCCCAAAAAGTACGAGCTCAGAATAAAACATGATTATAGAGTACCGGTACCGAGTCAATGTGGAGACTATATACAGGGAGTACCAGTACAGAGTCAATGTGGAGGCTATATACAGGGGGTACCGGTACCGAGTCAATGTGGAGACTATATACAGGTGGTACCRGTACAGAGTCAATGTGCGTCGTCACCGGTGTCGAGGTAATATCTACATGTAGGTAGTGACTATAGTCTGGGTAGCCATTTGATTAGCTGTTCAGAAGTGTTATAGCTTGAGAGTAGAAGCTATTTAGGAGCCTCTTGGACCTAGACTTGGCGCTCCGGTAACGCTTGCCGTGCGGTAGCAGAGAGAACAGTCTATTACTAGGGTGGCTGGAGTCTTTGACAATTTTTAGGGCCTTCCTCTGACACCGCCTGGTATAGAGGTCCTGGATGGCAGGAAGCTTGGCCCCGGTGATGTACTGGGCCGTACGCATTACCCTCTGCAGTGCATTGCGGTAAGATGCCGAGCAGTTGCCATACCAGGCAGTGATGCAACCCGTCAGGATGCTCTCGATGGTGCAGCTGTTAAACCTGTTTAGRATCTGAGGACCCATTCCAAATCTTTTCAGTCTCCTGAGGGGGAATAGGTTTTGTCGTGCCCTCTTCACAACTGTCTTGGTGTGCTTGGACCATGTTCGTTTGGTGGTGATGGGGACCAAGGGACTTGAAGCTCTCAACCTGCTCCACTATAGCCCCGTCGATGAGAATGGGGGCGTGCTCGTTCCTCCTTTTCCTGGAGTCCACAATAGTCTCCTTTGTCTTGGTCACGTTGAGGGAGTGGTTGTTATCCATGCACCACACGGTCAGGTCTCTGACCTCCCTATAGGCTGTCTCATCATTGTCGGTGATCAGGCCTACCACTGTTGTGTCATCAGCAAACTTAATGATGGTGTTGGAGTTGTGCCTGGCCTTGCAGTCATTAGTGAACAGGGAGTATAGGAGGGAGCAGGGCCCCTGTGTTGAGGATCAGCGTGGCGGATGTGTTGTTACCTACCCTTACCACCTGGGGGCGGCCGTCAGGAAGTCCAGGATCCAGTTCCAGAGGGAGGTGTTTAGTCCCAGGATCCTTAGCTTAGTGATGAGCTTTGAGGGCACTATGGTGTTGAACGCTGAGCTGTAGTCAATGAATAGCATTCTCACATAGGTGTTCCTTTTGTCCAGGTGTGAAAGGGCAGTGTSGAGTGCAATAGAGATTGCATCATCTGTGGATCTGTTGGTGCGGTATGCAAATTGGAGTGGGTCTAGGGTTTCAGGGATAATGGTGGTGTTTGTGAGCCATGACCAGCCTTTCAAAGCATTTCATGGCTATAGACGTGAGCTACGAGTCAGTAGTCATTTAGGCAGGTTACCTTAGTGTTGAAAATGAAAATGCCAGTGAAGACATTTGCCAGTTGCTYACCGCATGCTCAGAGTACACGTCCTGGTAATTCGTCTGGCCTCAACACGTTACAAAAAGAGATTTAACCTTTCTGGCGCAGGCGTTCCGCTAGCGACCCACCTCAACAACATCCGGTGAAATTGCAGAGCGCGAAATTCAAAATACAGAAATATAAATATTTAACATTCATGAAAATACAAGTGTCATACATCAAAATAAAGCTAAACTTCTTGTTAATCCAGCCGCTGTGTCAGATTTCAAAAAGGCTTTTGGCAAAAGCACACCATGCGATTTTCTGAGGACAGCGCCCCGCATACAAAAGCATGWAAAGAATGTTTCAACCTTGCAGGTGCACCACGAAAGTCAGAAATAGCGATATAATAAATGCCTTACCTTTTTGAAGATCATCTTCTGTTGCCACTCCAAAAGGTCCCAGCTACATCACAAATGGTCCTTTTGTTTGATAAAGTCCTTCTTTATATCCCCAAAAACTCAGTTTAGCTGGTGTGCTTCATTCAATAATCCACCGGTTTCCCTCCTTCAAAATGCATACAAAATGAATCCCAAACGTTACCAATAAACTTCTCCAAACAACGCTTATAATCAAACCTCAGGTACTCTAATACGTAAATAAACGATAACATTTAAGACGGAGAATAGTTATTGTCTTTACCGGAGATAAACAACAAAGAACGCACTCTCATTCACGGGCATGAAAACACAACAGCCAAAATGGGAGCCACTTAGAAAAACTACAAATTCTAGCTCATTTTTCCAAAAACAAGCCTGAAACTCTTTCTAAAGACTGTTGACATCTAGTGGAAGCCCTAGGAACTGCAATCTGGGAGGTTTTTGCCTCATAATTAATATGACAGCCATTGGAAACAGTGATATGCGTAAAAACATTTTTGGGGATGGTTTGTCCTCGGGTTTCTGCCTGCCATATCAGTTCTGTTATACTCCCAGACATTATTCTAACAGTTGTAGAAACGTTAGAGTGTTTTCTATCCAAATCTACCAATTATATGCATATCCTAGCTTCTGGGCCTGAGTAACAGGCAGTTTACTTTGGGCACACTTCTCATCCAGACGTCAAAATACTGCCCCCTAGCTCAAAGAGGTTATTAACTGTATAGGAAGTTCTGGGGACAGGTCATCAGGGAAGCTAGCCCTGGTCAGCTAGCCCTGGTCAGCTAGCCCTGGTCAGCTAGCCCTGTGCAGACAGCCCTGCACACAGCCCTCCCTGTGCAGACAGCCCTGTGCAGACAGCCCTGTGCAGACAGCCCTCCCTGGGCAGCTAGCCCTGTGCAGACAGCCCTGTGCAGACAGCCCTCCCTGTGCAGCTAGCCCTGAGCAGAGTGAGAGCTGTCCCAGAGCACACATACTGGAAATTCCTTTCATGCCAGACCAAAATCCCAGTAATTTATCATGCCTGCTTCTTTTGACCTGCTTGTTGGTATGTCTGAAAGAGGTCGGGGGTAAAACATGGCAAATTAAAACCAAGCTAAAGACCTAGTTCATGCATTTTCACAGACCCTGTAACCAAAATAAAGCTATCAGGTCTGTGGGAATGCTTCTCTGCAGGTAAATCGATTAACACTTCCATTGTTTAATACCTCCCCTAATTTGAAATGCAGACAGCCCCCATGGTTTAACAACACCTTCCCCACCTCTCCTAATTTGAAATGCAGACAGCCCCCATGATTTAACAACACCTTCCACCTCTCCTAATTTGTCAGTTACCCACTGATATGTATAAAAGGGCTATACCTGCAAGAAAGTGATCAATAAGGGGCTGTTTAAAAGGGGCTCATATAAACATTATATATTTTACAGGTCTTATGTCTGAAATGGGTCAAAAACCCTACACAACCTGACGTTAGTGTGTGTCGAGCCGAGTCTGCCTCTAAAGGGTGGGGCAGTTCAGTGCTTCCTTATTTGGAGAGGGGGGGCTGGTCACATGGGGCCCACGGTAACCTAGCGATAGGGGAGAAAACTGAGAACCTTGAACCGACGGCAGAGCACGAGCCCACAGGGACAGAGAGCGAGAGAGGGAAGGAGGTACAGGGAACAAAAGCAGACAACAGAACAGAGAGAAACAGAACAAGGAGCGAGGGAGAGATAAGTGAGGGACGGGCAGAACACTGATAAGCACATGGTGTGAAAATGCCTACAAACTTCACAGTGGTTCCTGTGAAGGATGCCAGGAAGTCCCGGGAAGAGGAAGAGGAGGAGGACGAAGATGATGTGGATGACAACAATGTCTTCAGAGAGGAAGACGAGGCTGCCACCTTCCCAGGTGAGAGGCGGAAATTCTGGGGCTTTCGTTCTCCACACATCTTACTCACTCTGCCCTGCGAAGGAGATGAGGACATGACTTGTGGGCTGGAGTAGCTGTTGCTAAGTTGCGACTGAGCATGCCTCTGTAGTTTTGTTTTGTCATTAGGTGACTCTCGTTTGGGTTTGGCTGTGTTTTGTCAGATCAGGTGTATAGTGAAGGGACGTGGTAGTGTATTGACAGATCAGGTGTATAGTGAAGGGACGTGGTAGTGTATTGACAGATCAGGTGTATTGACAGATCAGGTGTATTGACAGATCAGGTGTATTGACAGATCAGGTGTATTGACAGATCAGGTGTATTGACAGATCAGGTGTATAGTGAAGGGACATGGTGTATTGTAAGATCAGGTGTATAGTGAAGGGACATGGTGTATTGTAAGATCAGGTGTATTGTCAGATCAGGTATTTGATCACGACGGAGGTGGTTGGTGATGGAAAGGTCCAAGCAGCCCACTTCCTTGACCCTAACAAAGATGATGGCCAGGGCATTATAGGGCTGCAGTTGCTTTGGCTATACATTTTGTGTTAAGCAGCTTTTTCCTCTAGTTTTGTTGGTTTCTCAGGTAATAAAGATGGGAGACAGTAGACAGGGTCATGTTAGAGAAGTGTTTCCACATACTCCCAGGCTTTTTGTTTTGTCCCGACTCTCACACATGCCCCCTCCTCTCTTCCTCCCCCTCTCTTTCTCTCTTTCTGTTACAGTTTTGCTACCACACTTCCTGATCTCATTGCTCCCTTCCCTCAGTCTCTCCACAGTCACACTGTCAGAAATAATTAGCCGTAGCATCCAGAGACATAATGATACATCTTCTCTAATTGAGACGCCAGTGTCTTTCTGTTCCGTTAGCATGCTGCTACACACTACAATACAGCTTACCACTGCAAATCATCATCAATTCTCCCGTGAACCAGAGACAATTCTGAATAACATGCCTTAACAATGGAATGTCATTAGCTGAGTCTTCCCACAAGTCTGTGCTAACAGACTCCACACAGCCCCCCATTGTTGTGCCAAACCGTTGCTGTTATTTTTGTTTTTCCACTGTTTCACAAGGCGAGGGACAAACAGGTTCAACCGTGGCGCGCAATTATGGCCGCCCACTGTGTGAGATTTGACAAGACTGRGAAGAAAAGTGGTGGCTGGTTATATCAGGTCTCTAGCAGGGGTCTATCTGTGTGGCGCAGAGGGTCGGGCAGGGTTTAAAACCCATGCATTGACGTTGTTTACTTGGAGACTGCCAGAAAGAAAGGGAGAGTCGGATAGCGGTCAACGTTATTGGCTTCCTGTTGGTTCTCTGTGGGGAGAGTTGAGATTCCACCTCAGAGTGATCTGTAATGGGTCTGGTTCCTGCTTTGTAGTACTTGTATAATACTGAATAACTCCCCATAATAACAATACTAGACTTTGGTTAGATGAAAAACTTGGGGACATTTGAGACAATCATGACCTCGGGTGCAGCGGTCTAAGGCACTGCATCTCAGTACTAGAGGTGTCACTACAGACACCCTGGTTCGAATCCATGCTGTATCACAACCGGCCGTGATTGTGCACCGCGCTATGGGACTCCCAATTGGCCCAGCGCCGTCCGGGTTTGGCCGGTGTAGGCCGTCATTGTAAATAAGAAATTGTTCTTAAGTGACTTGCCTAGTTAAATAAAGGTTAAATAAATAAAGTTGTTTTGGTGTCTATTGTCTTTACCCCAAGACTTTTTTGTGCTCAACGACCCAGCAGATATTGGAGGGAAGGCAAGCAACTCCTCATGTTTGTCTGTCACTGTCGGTGTTTGTCTGTCTCTGTCGGTGTTTGTCTGTCTCTGTCGGTGTTTGTCTGTCTCTGTCGGGGTTTGTCTGTCTCTGTCGGGGTTTGTCTGTCTCTGTCGGGGTTTGTCTGTCTCTGTCGGGGTTTGTCTGTCTCTGTCGGGGTTTGTCGGTCTCTGTCGGGGTTTGTCGGTCTGTATCTGCAGATCATTTGTCATCTGCCTTCCCTCTGTCTTTAGGAGTATTTAAACCTCAACTGGAACGAAACAAAACCTGACATCTGTGTCAAATTATTCCTGAGCGTAAAAAACAAACATTGAATAACAGGGTAGCAGTAAACCATTTCAGATGTGGCATGCACTCACTCAAAGCATCTCACTCAAAGGTTTACGAAGCTAAAGCCATCGTGCTTTTAGCATATTGCATTAGCCAGCCAAACTAAACAGCCGGGCTAGTTACATTCAACCTTTGTTTGGAAAAGACTTAGCTCTTTCTATAAACAGGTATCTTTTGAAAATAATAAATGGTTGTTGACATTTCAAAAACTGATTTTTAGACAAAACTGTCCTTCCGTGTCCTGTGGTTTAGTACACAACTTAAATTAAATCTGAATTTTGAGCCTAGCTGAATTTAGTGCTTCTCTCTGAATGAGAAGCAGAGTTTTTCTTTATGTTCGTCCAACTGGAATTCACATTGACCAAAAGTCATCTGTGCTGATGGCCTGTTTGCTCAGTGGACTTGGAAAAACAATGCAGGTGGATGAATGTAACGTTAGGTTGCAACTGGTTGATTTTTTTTTACCATGCATGTGTATGGCCTTTGACATGAATAGGCTATAATGGACACAGTTGAAAATTGTGTACCAGACAAACGGTACATAAAGCTAAATCAAGGTGTTCAGTTTGCTGCTGTGTGTCTCTGCAGGCCAGCTGGTCACTGTACCGGGGACGTGACATGTGTTTCCTGTTTTTGTTTTTTCTTCTCTCCAGGTCCGATATTGTTTAAAACCAGGCTGTGTTGCTGTGGTAGTGGCGGTGGCGGCGTTACCTCTACCAGCTCTCATGCTTTTGTAGTTGTGCAGTGGTCGTTACCAGTTAATGAGCAGATGGCATCAAATAGCTCTCTAGATCATACTCAGTATTTCTGTTTCCTCTAGCTCTCTAGATCATACTCAGTATTTCTGTTTCCTCTAGCTCTCATACATACACCGTGTGTCTAAAGTCCAGTGTAGTACACAGTGTATTTTCACTACTCGCACACTCCTTTTTGGCAATGCAAGTGAATTATAGACTGTGAGCAGGCTGAACAATCTAGTGCTTACTATTTGAAACCTGCAGAACCAGTCCAGGAATATTTTTTTTAACGTACCCTTCATTCCTGACATGCCATGACCTGACTGTTGTTATCTTTTGATACTACCAGACGTATTCAGAAGGAATCATAAGATTCAGCTCCATTTATGGATTATTCTAGTTGTAAACCTGGAAAATCTTAACAATACAGTAGTTATCTGATGTACGTTACCATGGTATATCGACTGATTTAAAAGAATGACTTCACGAGCATATTGCAACAACTCATGTGAAGGAAGCAGAACATGGATGTAGGAACTACGATCACTTCTGCTTCCAAATTGACCCTGACCTCCCTGAGTTCAGCATGATTCCTCCATGCTCCTATGCCCTGCAGTGTTGCTCAACGCTTAGTTGTTTTTACTGAACTGTGTACCGAGGTCAGCTTGCTCCAACAGCAGGTCCAAGGTGTATTCTGAGGCAGGTTCCATTGCAGTAGGCCAACTGTGTCTCCACGTCATGCCACGCCCATTGGGAGTCATGGAGCACGATTTGTTTTCTAAACACGCGCGCACATCTCTGGAATTCCGAAGACGGTTCAGCCGAGTTGTTCCTCTGAGCGCCTGTCCTGGACTGAGGATTGTGTAATCTAATGTGTTCATTGGGAATGTTTACAGTTGGAGGGAGAATGGAGGGAGTCACATGTCAAAAGAGTAGCATGGCCTCTTTCACTCCTTTGCCTCAGGGGAAGCGTTTGCACTGCACAGGAAGCCGGTTGTGTGAGCCGGTTGTGAATGAAGAGTCTCTCTGGGAATCTATGTTCTCTGAGTAATGGCAGCCCACCCTCAAGCCTTCGCCCACACACCAGCAGCACTCGTGTTTTCACACTMATTTAATTGACAGGCTCTGTATCACTTGTGTGTTTGTAAAAAGCCTAGTTGGTCAAATAAAAGCGGTTAAACGGATTGGTTGAGAGCCTGGGACGAGTCGGAGCTACATTGACCTCCTCCAATCACACGTCCTGTTTCCAAGTCCTATGAACCCTCCCCACACAGCCCCCCTCTCCTGGGTGCTTGACCCGCAATGTGGCACCACTGATAAGCACCCTGTGTGTTTCCCCCCCCAGCCCTCACATAGGCACAGTATTGCCTAACACAAGTTGGTTTCCATGCTATTTCCTCAGGCAACGGCTCAGTACCAACCTGCCCTGAGGAGAAAATATTCAACAATAGCCTTTGTTTCATGGACAGAGCATCTATATTTGATAACACTTGAACCCTCTGTCATAAGGCCTACATAGAACTGTTATTATGTCATAAGGCCTACATATAATTATTATGTCATAAGGCCCACATAGAGCCTACATAGAATTGTTATTACCATGTCAAAGGCCCCACATATAGCCTACGTAGAAGTGTTTAGTTTAGTTTATTTATTTGCACTTWAAAAAAAAACAAGCACACATAAAAATTTAAAAAGCCATACGTGCACATGAATAAAATCATGGAGGATAACACACATTAAAGTCTGGGACTTATTTCCATTGCGGTCCTCTTGAGACAAGATGGCTAGACAAGATCGAACACAGTATGGCAGTGTTATGTCATATGGCCTGCATAGAACTGTTATTATAAGGCCTACATAGAAGTTATGTCATAAGGCCTACATAGAAGTTATGTCATAAGGCCTACATAGAAGTTATGTCATAAGCCTACATAGAGTTATGTCATAAGGCCTACATTGAAGTTATGTCATAAGGCCTACATAGAAGTTTATGTCATAAGGCCTACATAGAAAGTATATGTCATAAGGCCTGCATAGAACTGTTATCATAAGGCCTGCATAGAACTGTTATCATAAGGCCTGCATAGAACTTATCATAAGGCCTGCATGACATGTTATTCATAGGCTGCATAGAACTGTTATCATAAGGCCTGCATAGAATTGTTATCATAAGGCCTACATAGAAGTTATGTCATAAGGCCTGCATAGAACTGTTATTATAATGCCTACATAGAAACAATAATATGATAATTAGGTCCCTCATGGAATCTAGGCATTACAGCATAATTCAACAATATAAAAACCTGCGTTGATCTTATTAGCGAATCAACTAAATGTAACAAAGTATTTATTTTCCTAAGTTTGTCATAAGACATGAACAGAATGCATCAGTGATTTGTATTTCCTGTGTACTAAGCTGATATATGGAATTGTTTTAAGATGGTCATGCCATGGATAATTTAGCTATTTTATGAGAAAAAAAAATGTAGGACCCCTTTTTAGGTATAAAAATATACATCTATAAAATATTGAATTTGGCCTTTACTACTATAGCCCATAGAAACACATTGAATAAAACATTCATAATTGGCAAGAAGAAGGTCAAAAACTGTATTGTAARGAATAAGGTTGAAGTGTTTGTCCTACAGTGCATTCGGAAAGTATCCCTTTTTCCATATTTGTTATTATTCTAAAATTGATTAAATTGATTTCCCTCATCAATCTATCACTCATCAATACCCCACAATGATAAAGCGAAAACATTTTTTTTTAATGTTACCAAATGTATTAAAAATAGAAAACAGGGATGCCTTATTTACATAAGTATTCAGACCTGTTGCTATGAGACTCGAAATTGAGCTCAGGTGCATCCTGTTTCCATTGATTCTGTAGCTTAGCATCTGCTTCATCTGACCACTCTTTTATTGATCTAGTCGCTGGTGCTTCCTGCTTWAATTTTTGCTTGTAAGCAGGAATCAGGAGGATGGAATTATTGTCAGATTTGCCAAATGGATGGCGAGGGAGAGCTTTGTATGCGTCTCTGTGTGGAGTATAGGTGGTTCAGAGTAGAGGTCGACCGATTTTATGATTTTTCGATGCCGATACCGATTTATTGGAGGACCAAAAAAAGCCTATACCGATTAATGGCATTAAAATGTTTATTTATTTATTTTATTCGTAATAATGGCAATTACAACAATACTGCATGAACACTTTTATTTTAACTTAATATAATACATCAATCAAATCAATTTAGCCTCAAATAAATAATGAAAGCTGTTCAATTTGGTTTAAATAATGCAAAAACAAAGTAAAAGTGCAATATGTGCCATGTAAAAAAGTTTAAGTTCCTTGCTCAGAACATATGAAAGCTGGTGGTTCCTTTTAACATGAATCTTCAATATTCCCAGGTAAGAAGTTTTAGGTTGAGGTTATTATAGGAATTATAGGACTATTTCTCTCGATTACCATTTGTATTTCATATACTATTGGATGTTCTTATAGGCACTATAGTATTGCCAGTGTAACAGTATAGCTTCCGTCCCTCTCCTCGCCCCTACCTGGGCTCGAACCAGGAACACATCGAAAACAGCCACCCTCGAAGCATCGTTACCCATCGCTCCACAAAAGCCGCGGCCCTTGCAGAGCAAGGGGAACAACTACTCCAAGTCTCAGAGCGAGTGACGTTTGAAACGCTATTAGCGCGCACCCCGCTAACTAGCTAGCCATTTCACATCGGTTACACCAGCCTAATCTCGGGAGTTGATAGGCTTGAAGTCATAAACAGCTCAATGCTTGAAGCACAGCGAAGAGCTGCTGGCAAACGCACTAAAGTGCTGTTTGAATTAATGCTTTACGAGCCTGCTGCTGCCTACCACTGCTCAGTCAGACTGCTCTATCAAATATTAAATCATAGACTAAATTATAACATAATAACACACAGAAATACGAGCCTTAGGTCATTAATATGGTCAAATCCGGAAACTATCATTTAGAAAATAAAACGTTTATTCTTTCAGTGAAATACGGAACCGTTCCGTATTTTATCGAACGGGTGGCAWCCATMAGTCTAAATATTCCTGTTACATTGCACAACCTTCAATGTTATGTCATAATTACGTAAAATCCTGGCAAATTTGTTAGCAACGAGCCAGGTGGCCCAAACTGTTGCATATACCCTGACTCTGCGTGCAATGAAYGCAAAAGTAGTGACACAATTTCCCTAGTTTAATATTGCTTGCTAACATGAATTTATTTTAACTAAATATAAAGGTTTAAAAATATATACTTCTGTGTATTGATTTTAGGGAAGACATTGATTTTTATGGTTAGATACATTCGTGCAACGATTGTGCTTTTTTCGCAAATGTGCTTTTGTTAAATCATCCCCCGTTTGGCGAAGTTGGCTTTCTTTGTTAGGAAGAAATAGTCTTCACAGTTCGCAACGAGCCAGGCGGCCCAAACTGCTGCATATACCCTGACTCTGTTGCACACAACGCAAGAGAGGTGACACAATTTCCCTAGTTAAAAGAAATTCATGTTAGCAGGCAATATTAACTAAATATGCAGGTTTAAAAATATATACTTGTGTATTGTTTTTAAGAAAGGCACTTTTTTCGTGAATGCGCTTGTTAAATAACCGTTTGGTGATGTAGGCTATGATTTAATGATAAATTAACAGGCACTGCATCGATTATATGTAACGCAGGACAAGCTAGATAAACTAGTAATATCATCAACCATGTGTAGTTAACTAGTGATTATGTTAAGATTATTTTTTATAAGATAAGTTTAATGCTAGCTAGCACCTTACCTTGGCTCCTTGCTGCACTCGCATAACAGGTAGTCAGCCTGCCACGCAGTCTCCTCGTGGAGTGCAATGTAATCGGCCATGATCGGTGTCCAAAAATGCAGATCACCGATTGTTATGAAAACTTTAAATTGGCCCTAATTAATCGGCCATTCCGATTAATCGGTCGACCTCTAGTTCAGAGTTCTTTTCCCTCTGGTTGCGCATTTAACATGCTGATAGAAATTTGGTAAAAACGGATTTAAGTTTCCCTGCATTAAAGTCCCCGGCTACTAGGAGCGCCACCTCTGGGTGACCATTTTCTTGTTTGCTTATGTGTCACGCACTGACCTTAGAGAGCCGTTTTATTTCTCTATTTGGTTAGGTCAGGGTGTGATTTGKGATGGTCATTCTATGTTGTCTATTTCTTTGTTTTTGGCCGAGTATGGTTCCCAATCAGAGGCAGCTGTCTATCGTTGTCTCTGATTGGGAATCATACTTAGGCAGCCCTTTTTCCCACTTTCTGTTGTGGGATCTTGTCTTTTGTGTTGCAGATTGTTGCACTCCTAGCTTTACGTTCGTTGAGTTGTTTATTGTTTTTTTTGGTGGAACATTTAATTTAATAAAGAAAATGTACGCCTACAACGCTGCACCTTGGTTCATTTATGACAGGGAGTTTGAGGACAGCGAGCGTAACATTATGGCGGAATGCAGCTCATTCAGTGCTATCTTAGTGCCAACCTATGACTGAGGTGGTATGTAAACAGCTATGAAGAATACAGATGAGAACTCTCTAGGTAGATAGTGTGGTCTACAGCTTATCATGAGATACTCTACCTCAGGCGAGCAATGGCTCGAGACTTCCTTAGGTATAGTGCACCAGCTGTTATTTACAAAAATACATAGTCTGCCGCCCCATGTCTTACCAGACGCCGCTGTTCTATCCTGCCGGTACATCGTATAACCAGCCAGCTGTATGTTGATATTGTTGTCGTTCAGCCACAACTCCATGAAGCATCAGATGTTAGTTTTTGATGTCCCGTTGGTAGTTTAATCTTCCCCGTAACTCGTCGATTTTATTGTCCAAAGATTGCATGGTTGCTAGCAGAATTGATCGATCGCCTCCGAATTCTCAGAAGGCAGCCTGCTCTCCGGTCTCTCTTTCTCCGCCCTCTTCACGCAGATCACGGGAGTCGGGGCCTGTTCCCGAGGGAGCCGTATATTCTCCGCCTCGGGCTCGTCAGAGTCGTGAAAGAARAAAAAGGATTCTGCTAGTCCGTGGTGAGAAATCGCAGTCCTGATGTATAGAAGTTATTTTCAGTCATAAGAGACGGTAGCGGCAACATTATGTACAAAATGAGTAAAAAAATAAGTTACTAACAAGGCAGATAAACAAACAAAAAAACACAATCGGTTCGGGGCTCGTAAAACGTCTGCCTTCTGCTCCGGCGCCATCTTAGTACCAGCAAAAACCAAGCCATGAGATTGAAGGAATCGTCCTTCGAGTTCCGAGACAGAATTGTGTTGAGGCACAGATCTGGGGAAACGGTACCAAAACAATTCTGCAGCATTGAAGGTCCCCAAGAACCCAGTGCCCTCCATCATTATTAAATGGAAGAAGTTTGGAATCACCAAGACTTCCTAGAACTGGCCGTCCAGCCAAACTGAACATCTGGGGAGAAGGGCCTTGGTCAGGGAGGTTTTAGAGACCTTTCAGCACCACTTTAAAAAAAAGTCCTGAATAATTATTTATCAAATTAATTATTTACTCTTTAAATCACTTAGTTTTTGAAGAAAGAGGTTACTATTTCACCGCCACATATGAATTCCATAACTACTCAACAAGAAACGTCACCCAAATTTAAGAACAACCAATTCTGAATTACCTACATAGGCCCTATGATCTCACTCCTGCCTGACTTTGCCCAGCTGTCCACGTCATTGTTAAAAAAMAACAATAAAGAAGTACCTACTGTCCATCAGTTCTACATCCCCAGTAGCTTGTCTTTCTGCTTAGATTTATTATCTCTCTTTTGTGTCTAGTTTTTATTTGATATGTTTGTCCACACTGCTTGAACTTATTATAAAATTCATTAATTTGCTCAAGTCAATCAAAATGCATCAGTGATTCGTGTTTTCCTGCAACTTTTTGAAAACCAACACGGGACACACCAATCTGTGTGCTTGGCGGTGCGCTCGTATGTCTATACTGTGTGTAGCCATGATACTAATGATAACATTTAATTGAGAAGGTTAACTACTATTAGCCATCAATCCAGTTTGTTTTGCAAACTCATGAGAACGAAACAACGGTCTCTGGCTGGTGCTCACTTCAACTAAAAGATAATGACACACAAAAATATACATTTCTTAGATTTTTTTCCAGACCTCAAAAGTGGTCTCCTGATGTGATTTTAAGCATTGCTGTGGACTCAGAACWTCTCATGTTGTTGTTTTTCTATTTAATTAAAGTGTGTATGGCTTTAATTGCATTTTTAAATAACGTTGACAGTACAGACCACACACCCTGCCATTATTCTCACCACTAAGTTAGATTGACATTATTGCCATTCTTCTGTAGTTAATTCTCACTAGATAGTTTTGAGTCGGGAAACAAGACAACTTGGAAGTGTTGTAAGGCGTTAGGTAGTAGTTTTGACATCCTTTAGGCCCACTAATATGTTCCACTGAATGTGGATAATGAAACCAAATGAAGAGTAAACAGTATCCAAGTCTTGTTGCCTTAGTTTACCCAGTTTATACACTGCATGACCAAAAGTATGTGGACACCTGCTCGTCGAACGGCTCATTCCAAAATCATGGGCATTAATATGGAGTTTGTCTGCCCTTTWGCYGCTCTAACAGCCTCCACTCTTCTGGGAAGGCTTTGCACTAGATGTTGGAACATTGGTGCGGGGACTTGCTTCCATTCAACCATGAGTATTAGTGAGGTCGGGCACTGATGTTGGGCGATTAGGCCTGGCTCACAGTCGGCGTTCCAATTCATCACGAAAGTGTTCGATGAGGTTAAGGTCAGTGCTCTGTACAGGCCAGTCAAGCTCTTCCACACCAATCTCGACAAACCATTTCTGTATGGACCTCGCGTTGTGCACGGGGGCATTGTCATGCTGAAACAGGAAAGGGTCTTCCCCAAACTGTTGCCACAARTTTGGAAGCACAGAATTGTGTAGAATGTCATTGTATGCTGTAGYGTTAAGATTTCTCTTCACTGGAACTAAGGGGCCTAGCCTGAACCATTAAAAACAGCCCCAGACCAGTATTCCTCATCCACCAAACTTCACAGTTGGCACTATGCATTGGGGCAGGTAGTGTTCTCATGGCATCCGCCAAACCCAGATTCATCCATCGAATTGTAAGATGGTGAAGCGTGATTCATCACTCCAGAGAACGCGTTTCCACTGAGTCCAATGGCGGTGAACTTTACACCACTCCAGCCAATGCTTGGCATTGCGCATGGTGATCTTAGGCTTGTGTGYGGCTGCTCGGCCATGGACACCCATTCTACAGACGAACAGTTATTGTGTTGACGTTGCTTCCAGAGGCAGTTTGGAACTCGGTAGTGAGTGTTGCAACCGAGAACAAGTGATTTTTACGCGCTACCCGTTTCAGCCCTTGGCGATCCTGTTCTGTGAGCTTGTGTGGCCTACCAYTTCCCGGCTGAGCCGTTGTTGCTCGTAGACATTTCCACTTMAGAATTACAGCACTTACAGTTGACCGGGGCAGCTCTAGCAGGGAAAAATTTGACGAACTGACTTATTGGAAAGGTGGCATCCTATGACTGCCACGTTGAAAATCACTGAGCTCTTCAGTACGGGCCATTCTGCTGCCATTGTTTGTCTATGGAGATTGCATGGCTGTGTGCTCGATTCTACACACCTGTCAGCAACGGCTATGGCTGAAAAAGCCGAATCCAGTCATTTGAAGGCGTGTCCACATACTTTTGTATATATAGTGTTTCTCTTAGAGAGGAGCGTCCATTAGAGTCCTGGTACATTAGCTGATTCACACCGTCTGTTGCGTCAGTTATTAAAGTGGTCAGCCTGCAGCTTGTTTTCCTACGTTTATTATTTGGCTGCTAAACATAACCATGGCTTCTGGCATTTATAAATAGGCAACTGGAAAACACCTGGTTCCTACTTGAGCTGATCAATTCCCTGTTCATAGCTTTGGCAACTACGGTTAGGAAGTGGACTTTRTTCTTATTGAGTGGGCAACCGTGGCCAAAAAGTATTGTTTTGTGATAGATGGTGCGATCATACTTTTCCTCGCTATCACGCAAAGGAGGATCTCTAATTAAAAAGTTTGTGTTTGTGAAAATCGTTACTTGTTAACATCTCCAACCTATCTAACAGTGACACCTTCTGGAGAAGCCTGGACTTTCTTCTTCAGTCAAATACTCTTATTACAATCTATTTAGAATGAAGGATGTACTGTAGCAATGTGTCAATTCCTCCCTTAACACTCTGAGTTCATGTTAAATCTATAAGCTATTGAAATAAAAATATGATTTTATCATGTGATGACTGTGACTGTACCAGGGATTTGTTTTTGTATGTTTAAGGAACCTATTCCCGCAAATGCAACATGTCACAGCCGTTTAACTTTTTTTTCTTCACAATTTGTCATTGCTTACTAAGGGCTTGGTTGTGGCATACATTTTTACCGGAGGAGGCGAACAGTAACCTAATCGGTAGCCTATAACCAATACTTTATTAAAATATTACGAGCAGCCAGACGGTCAACAGACATTCCATATTATTTTTGTCCATGCAACTCGTGTGGACTCATTAGGCCTATATGTGCGATGTCCATTGAATGAAAGGTTTTAGTGACTGTGGGGAAGTCTCTTTAGGAACGTCAAGTTATAACAATAGGCTGCTTATCGTTTTTCATTCATCTGTTGGACCTAATTGCCAAAATGCAGTGCATTTTCAAAATGTGAATGCAATGTGTGTAGACAAATATATATTTTCATGTTGAAGCCAATAAAAATTAGATTGGCTACATGTTTGTTATAACTAGGCCTATTGTAGGATTACCATATAATAGTTTTATTAAATATCTTCAATGGCTAGGACAAACATCCATGCCTCCTGCCGAAAAACTCTTAGGTCTACGTGAGCACACATTGCCTTATGTTTATGGAAGGAGATATGAGATTTATGATACCGTGCTTCTGATCCAATACTATTTAAAAATGTTGTTTAAAAAAAAAAAAAAAAAAAATTTGATTAAACAACAAACTTGTTAGAAATAATCACCGTCCGTGAGTTTAGAATGTGTGTTTCTGGCCTCGAATGCAATGCAATTTCATCTGCTATTTCTGGAGAAGGGCAACTATGATCTGTAAGATGGTTCCATGATGTTTATAAAATATTACATTTGGAAGCTGTATAACCATAGAGATCATATTCAATTAATATGAGTATAATGGAGAGTGGACAGTCACCATTTCTTTTTATATTGGGTCTTTGTCCAGTTCCTGTGGAAAGTTTGGATGTGCGTAAAACCCGTCGTAGTCTAAATGGCCTGTAACTGTATTTAGACATTGCATTTTTTATTTTGTTTGTTTAGCCTATTTTAAACAAGTTGTTTCATTTTTATTCTGAAATTATTTGAATTATACCGTGTCTTTTTTAGGCCTTATCAATAGCCTAGTGAATTTAATCTTGCTTATTGACTACGTTCGGCATGTCCATGTCCCGACTGTAATTTACAGTAGGCCTAGTCCCTATATCAGTGGTGAATGCTATAGTTTAGCAGGCTATTTAACGAACTAGGCTTCAACGGACTAAGATTCGAATTGGAGTTGATGACAACATAATACATAAAAGACCACAAATACGCAACTTGAAGCAACCACATATTTAGCAATGGAGCATATTCTGATTGGCCAGTGAGGCCTTGACACACCTTCAACTTGTTTATTCATCAAAACCCAGTCCTTCCGTGCCACTGCCAGCTACTGCGCCCACAATTCTGGATGTGAAAATAGCAAAAATATTTCTGACACACCTGAACCTTTAGCACTACCGCCAGCCCTTAGATTTAGCATTGCGTTATGTTTGTTAACAGAGCCTTAAAGGTCAGTTGAGGTTGCAGGCATTCAGTTCTGTCTTATTTTTTCCTAGTCAGCCATGACTTAAAAATAATGTTGGTAAAGTTGGACCATTTTATTGATTTATTACTTTATTGCTGTGAATGTGTGTGAGATTTGTAAGTACAGTTTGTGACAAAAGATAACATCTCTTGTGATATTAATAATACAGTATTTTTAATTTAACAAATGAAAATAAAATCCTGCAATGTTCTGTACAATGTGTTCCACGGTAGCATTTTTTTCACAACAGAACGCCACAAAAAAAAGTGAATCAAAGCCAAGTCAGTACATGAGTACTTCTCTAAGAGGAAACTATAGCAACAGTGTGGGCCAGAATTACCTACAGTGCAAGCTTGTAGCGTTATACCTAATAAGACTCGAGGCTGTAATCGCTGCCAAAGGTGCTTCAACAAAGTACTGAGTAAAGGGTCTGAATACTTATGTAAATGTCATATTTCAGCTTTTTATAATTTTGCTAACATTTCWAAAAATGTGTTTTTGCCTTGTAATTATGTGGTATTGTGTGTAGGTTAATGAGGAAAAATAAATGTTGAATCCATTTTAGAATAAGGCTGTAAATGTGGAAAAGGTGAAGGGGTCTGAATTCTTTCCAAATGCACCGTATGTGAGCAGAGAAGAGAGGACCATTAGGCCAAACAAACCAATAGACATTCTCCTCTTTGCCAGAATTGGGGCTGATCAGAAAAGGAGTGCTTTCTATTCTACCTGACTTGTGATGATTGGTACTGTCTGTTGAAAGTGTTCTGGTTAAATGAATATCTCTCTCTGACAGAGAGGTACGAAAACAGACGGACTAATAAAACTGCCTTGAGACAATTCCTACTGCCTAGGATCCATTCAGGTGCATCACCATGTTAACATTACGAACAAGAGTTGTGGGATGATGCAGTAGCCTATGTAGCTAGTTTATAGTAGAAGCTGCTGTTTCTCTCTCTCTCTCTCTCTCACACACACACTCACACACACACACACACACACACACACACACAAGCTTCCCCATCCACCCTGTTACGTAATGGACAACGATGATGTTTACGTGAAGGTCTTAAAAGCTTATGGCTACACAGACTACAACAAACCTGATTGAGCCTCAGTGAGCCTAGCTCCCATCCCCTCTAGTCACCGTAGACCTGACTGAGCCTCAGTGAGCCTAGCTTCCCATCCCCTCTAGTCACGTAGACCTGACTGAGCCTCAGTGAGCCTAGCTCCCATCCCTCTAGTCACAGTAGACCTGACTGAGCCTCAGTGACCTAGCTCCCATCCCCTCTATTACCGTAGATCTGACTGAGCCTCATTGAGTCTTGTTCCCATCCTCTCTAGTCACCATAGACCTGACTGAGCCTCAGTGAGCCTAGCTCCCATCCCCTCTAGTCACAGTAGACCTGACTGAGCCTCAGTGAGCCTAGCTCCCATCCCCTCTAGTCACTGTAGACCTGACTGAGCCTCAGTGAGCCTAGCTCCCATCCCCTCTAGTCACTGTAGACCTGTCTGAGCCTCATTGAGTCTTGTTCCCATCCTCTCTAGTCACCATAGTATCCGTTTAGAGACTGGACTGTATCCCTCTTTAGACTCTCGTAGGACTTGGCTTTACATTTTAGTCAGAATGCAGCACAACCTATGCTTAAGGCTGGCAATCAAACTCTCCTCAGCTTTGCTCCAATGACAAAATGTAGCTAGTTTATCAAAGGCCACTTTTAGAGGGGACATTTGGGGCTGCAGGCAGCCTAGKGGTTAGAGTGTAGAGGCGGTAGGTAGTCTAGTGGTTAGATTGTCGAGGCGGTAGGTAGCCTAGTGGTTAGAGCGTTGGGCCAGTAACCGAAAGGTTGCAAGATCGAATCACCGAGCTGACAAGGTAACAATCTGTCGTTCTGCCCCTGAACAAGGCAATTAACCCACTGTTCCCAGGCCTTCATTGTAAATAAGAATTTGTTCTTAACTGACTTGCCTAGTTAAATAAATACACATTTATAGGCCTGACCCCATTTTAGTTGACTGGTCGATTGTTTGGTCGATAGGCTGTTGATTTCTTTAGTCGTGCAGTCAGTTTTTTTATGGTGCACAAGACACCTGTCTGATTCTCACCTGTCTCAATGGTCTAATCCATTACAGAGGCCACAGGATGGTACAGTCCATCACTCTAAGACATGTGATACTGAAATTGTATATGGTTATTGTCACGAGAATTTTCAATCCCAGTGATAATAACTAACTAATCAATAAGCTTTGACCAATCCCCGAGGTTTGTAAGACCCTGAGTTTAATAATAATTAGGCAAAGACTCAGCTTATGCAAAAGGTTCGCACAGTTTATTCACGAGAACGTTCTGAAGTCCACAATACAAAGACATCCATTTTATAACTCGCTCCCTACTTACGCACATACCTCCACACAAACAGTAGATAGCCTACACACATACATACACACGAACAGTAGGTGGGTTGTATCCTTCCCCATGGTTCTCAACACTGTTTTATCACTACCAAGCTAGCAGTTCCATTCCCCCGAGATTAGAGGAACGTTGAAAGGACTCCCTGTCCTATCGTAAGTTTCTCAGAGTTCTAGCCAGGTCAGACCATACACAGTTTAATTGTTCTCGATATCTTCTTAGTCACACACACACACACACACACATTTCTATTCGTCTCGACCAAACCTTATTAGACTGAAGTTTTCTAATTCATTATACATGTTACAGAATCGAATGATTTACTAATAGTTACGTTTGTCTAATTATTCATTATATCTGTTACATAATGTCATCATTACGTTTCAGGGTGGAATTGTTTAGTCATTACCTTTTTTAAGCATATACATTCCCTTATCAGTTATATTATGTAAAAATCAGGGTGCAACACTAATAAATATAATATTTTATAACAAATGTGCTTTCTCCTGCGTTGGAGACGGTCGCTGTCCGCGGTTCTGAAACATAAGTGTGCTGAAGAATTGGCACCTTTCCCCATGCTGCTATGTGCATAATAGCAAAGTTAACCAGCATATTGGGATTACATTTATTTTACCTTTATTTAACTAGGCAAGTCAGTTAAGAACACATTCTTATTAACAATGACAGCCTAGAAACAGTGGGTTAACTGCCTTGKACAAGGGCAGACAAAGACAGATTCTTACGTTGTCAGCTCGGGGATTCGATCTTGCAACCTTTCGGTTACAAATCCAATGCTCTAACCACTAGGCTACCTGCCACCTCTACTTTCTAACCAGTAGGCTACCTGCCACCTCTACTTTCTAACCAGTAGGCTACCTGCCACCTCTACGCTCTAACCACTAGGCTACCTGCCACCTCTATATTCTAACCACTAGGCTACCTGCCACCTCTACATTCTAACCACTAGGCTACCTGCCACCTCTACAGCGTCTAATATGTCCTATAGGCTACCTGCCGCCCCTACACTCTAACCACTAGGCTACCTGCCGCCCCTACACTCTAACCACTAGGCTACCTGCCGCCCCTACACTCTAACCACTAGGCTACATGTTTCACGTGAAGATAGCAAAAGGTTGAGAGAACAGGGAATGTTTTCACTAAACAACATTTCGGTAACAGAAATTTTCAGTCAGAAACAATTTGAGAAACTAAACGGTTAAAATGATGTCGCAGCTTCAACGCGGACAGCGCAATAAACACTTCCTGTGCTGTGGAGCCTTTTCGCTGCAGTAGGGGTGAGAGCGAGACAACGTGCGACAGTCACACAGGCATCATTGTTTTTTACACAGCGTTACCATCGGGCTCTTTCCTGAGTCATTTGTGTGTCTTAATTATTTWATTAAATAGTGTGCTTTTTAAAGCATCAGACAAGCTCAGTGCATACACTACCGGTCAAAAGTTTTACAACACCTACTCATTCAAGGGTTTTTATTTTATTTTTACTATTTTCTGCATTGTAGAATAATAGTGAAGACATCAAAACTATGAGTAGGTGTTCTAAAACTTTTGACCGGTAGTGTATGTAGTTGATTTTATTCAAAAATACGTTTCAAAATTTAGACAAATTGATTTTCGGCATTTTTTTTTTTTTTTTGTCCGGACAGCCCTAGGACATTAAAATGCAGTAATTTCTATTCCAGTGATTGGATGGCATTGGCAATACGGGGTTGTAGTACTAGTGTTAGTCTCTGACCAGCGACCATCATAGGCCATTGAGTTCTGCGGTGTGTTTTATAAAAAGGGCAGGATTTGGATAATCTGGTTAAGTGATTTACTGTCTAGTTCACATGGTCTTAGGGAGACAATATATCTCACTGGTCCCCCTTCAAAGCCAATTCTTCCTTTGGCCACGTTTCCTTCCAGTTCTCTGCTGCCAATGACTGGAACGAACTGCAAAAATCACTAAAGCTGGAGACTCTTACCTTCCTCACTAGCTGTAAGCACCAGCTGTCAGAGCAGCTCACAGATCACTGCACCTGTACATAGCCCATCTGTAAATAGCCCATCCAATCTACCTCATCCCCATACTGTATTTATTTATTTATCCTGCTCCTTTGCACCCCAGTATTTCTACTTGCACATTCATCTTCTGCACATTCTACCATTCCAGTGTTTAATTGCTATATTGTAATTACTTCACCACCATGGCCTATTTATTGCCTTAACTCCCTTATCTTACCTCATTTGCACATGGTGTATATAGACTTTTCTACTGTATTATTGACTGTATGTTTGTTTTATTCCATGTGTAACTCTGTGTTGTTGTATGTGTCGAACTGCTTTGCTTTATCTTGGCCAGGTCGCAGTTGCAAATGAGAACTTGTTCTCAACTAGCCTACCTGGTTAAATAAAGGTWAAATWAATTAATGGGCAGTGGACATGGGCATTTCCAGTCACCATGCTTTCTCTCTCTATACCTGGATATAGGTGCAAAGCTTGGCAAGTCGGTCCACCATGTTGGCACCATGTTGGCATCGCAGCACCCATTTTGATTCTAAATCTTAAACCAGATTTGTCAAAACACTTTCTAGGAGCTCTGGGCTCTCACATCACACACATTGACTGCCATTGTGCTTGTCAGATGAAAAAGACCGTAGGGAGTGAACGTTATTTATAATTACGGTTACATGGAGAAAATCGGACCTCTGAAAAGAAAATGGATGGCACTCCTTTCAGTAAAATATATTTCACCTAAACCCACCCCTGAACGCTTTAAATAAAACAAGTGACCCTCCCCTACACCCAAGCTGATCATTTCAACATAAGATGGATAGCAGAGAACATGCCAACAGTTTACCGTCTTGGACAGACCTGAAACCCTAAGGCAGTTTTTAGAAACGTCTTCGTCCTGTAAGCGTTGCTACGCAGAAATTCTGATAGCGCACAGGGCTGCAGGTCACACGGTTGTGGGTTCACAGACCTCCGTGGACAACAGTACGGGTTGAAAGATCTCCTTCATAGTAAAAGCGTTGCATGAATCTATCATTGTATTTCAGCAGAATCTTTTATTATTTTTTATACCACTCAAATGACCGAAATGTACAGGCTAAGAATGGACAGAGAGAGGTCTATGTGTTCATCTTATCATATTTATCCATCGCCAAATCACTGTGTCTTGTTTGCAACGAAACTGTCCCTGTTTGAAAATAATAAAATCTCAGACGTCATTAGGAATCTGAGCGTGGTACTTTTAAAATGTAGATCTGCTTTTCCACCCCAGGGAGAGTAGCCCTACCGACACAGAAAAATGTAAGCTTTACCCATGCAGAGCAAGGGGAATAACTACTCCAAGTCTCAGAGCGAGTAACTGCTGGCTATTCTTCTTCTGTGGCTTAACTCAACACAAAAGCTGCCTGGTGTTTAAACATCGTCTTTTGTACAGAAAGTGAATAGCTTAATCAATTGATAGTAACAGAATTAGATTACTTCCTAAGCAAAGTCAAATATTTGTCGTCTCAGCTACAGAAGGTTGTAGCTCAGCCTCTGAATGTCAAAGAAATTAAACTGATATCCCATAATGCATCGGAGTCACGTCTTTCCTGGTTTTTTTACACCTTGTTTCTAGCATAGAGCATCGTGGTCCAAAGTGCCATTATAAATCACTTTATACAGTGCCTTCAGAAAGTATTCACACCCCTTGTCATTTTTCCTATTTTGTTTTTACAGCCTGAATTTAAAATGGATTACATTGACATTTTTTGTCTCTAGCCTACACACAATACCCCATAATGTCTAAGTGAAAATATGTACTTTTTTTTGTTGTGCAAATTAATAAAAATAAATTAAACTGAAATGGCTTGTCAGTAAGTATTCAATCACAACGACTAGGGAGGTTTTCCAATGCCTGGCAAAGGAGGGCACATATATAGATGATTAAGACAAAAAGCAGACATTGAATATCCTTTTTTGATCATGGTGAAGTTATTCATTACACTTTGGATGGTGTATCAATACACCCAATCACTACAAAGATACAGGCGTTGCTGGAGAGGAAGGAAACCGCTCAAGGATTTCACCATGAGGCCAATGGTGACTTTAAAACAGTTTGAGTTTAATGGCTGTGATTGGAGAAAACTGAGGATGGATCAACAACATTGTAGTTACTCCACAATATCAACCAATTTGACAGCGTGAAAAGAAGGAAGCACGTACAGAATAAAACATACTCCAAAACATGCATCCTGTTTGCAACAAGGCACTGAAGTCATTCCTGCAAAAAATGTGGCAAAGCAATTCAGTGTTTGTACTGAATACAAAGTGTTATGTTTGGGGCAAATCCAATACAACACATTAGTGAGTACCACTAGTCATCCCTTACTATACTCCAAACATCCAACTTCAACTGAAAGACAGAAGACAAACTCATAATGTTCTCAAATCCAATAGCCCATTCTGTTAACTCACATTATTCTTGCAATACAGATGTAGGATCTTAATTTGATCACCCCGTTGTTGCATCCATTTAGGACAGAATGTGTTTTGAGGATGCGAGCGTCTGAAACTGCACTGTATTGTACAGTCTGCAGTGTATGTGTGTGTTGTAAATCCTTTGTGTTTCCTCTGAAGTAGAGTTACATTCGCTCTGTTCAGAGGTTTGGGATGTAATGGAGCGTTGGATGCTCACAGGTAGAGGATCAGCTGTACATCTCTCTCCTACTTGTCTCTCCCTCTCCTTCTACCACAGACTTGTCTCTCCTTTTTACTTGTCTCTCTCACTCATCCTCTAACTTTCTCCCGCCCTCTCTCACTGCTCCTCCCCCCTGAGAGAGAATAGAGAGAGATAGAGAGCAAGAGATTAGGTGATGATTGGGGGGGCTGTGATGCGTGGCTGCTGCCATYTTCGTCGGTCAGTGTCTCACTCACACACACAGCGAGTTGATCCTCGCTCGGGCGACATTGCGTCTACCGTAGCCACACAACGCTGGCAGCTCCCGGCCTCTCCTCCTTGACCTCTGCACTTGGGACCTCCCTAACAGCAGCAGCACTACAGGGACGTCTCCCTCCTCAAACCCCCTCCCCCGCCTCAGCCCCTCTTCACTCTAGCATGGAGAAAGGAGAAGGCTCGCTGTCGCGACGGAGGGGTAAGTGCCTGACGACTCTCACCTGGGGGTTTGTTTTTAAACCCCCTAGAGTCTTCTATCTCTCTACCCTGGGCTTTCTTAGTCAGAGCCAGGCTGCTACCTCGTTATCCTGCACAGTAAAGGCTTCTAAACTAATATAATATATATAATATTTAGCAGTCGCTTTTATCCAAAGCGACTTAGTCATGTGTGCATACATTTAACGTATGGGTGATCCCGGGAATCGAACCCACAAACACACTACCCTGGCGTTTCAAGCTCCATGCTCAAACCACCGGCGCTACAAAGGACATTTCTAAAAACACAATTCCATTGTGACGTTGACTTTTTCCAAATGTTGTTGTGTTACAGCCTAAATTTTAAATGAATTAAATAAAGATTTTCGTGTCACTGATCTATACACAATACCCCATAATGTCACAGTGGAAATATGTTTTTAGAAATGTTTACAAAATGAATTAAAAATGAAAAGCCGAAATGTCTTGAGTCAATAGGTATTCAATCCTTTTGTTATGGTAAGGAGCCTAAATAAATTCTGCAGTAAAAATGTCCTTAACAAGTCACATAGGTTGCATGGACTCACTCTGTGTGCAATAATAGTGTTTAACATGATTTTTAAATGACTACGCCATCTCTGTATCCCTCGTTGACGTTGACAAAAGATGACAATTAATCCAACTTTGTAACACAACATTTGGAAAAAGTGAAGGGGTGGGAATATTTTCTGAAGGCACTGTAAAAGTAAGTTGTGATATATCAGAAATTGTGTACTAAAATAATGATGCTGTTTAGGTTTGTGTACATTTATCTATAGTAGAAGTGAAGGTGGTAGGAGGTTAGTGTGCGTTTTATTTATTATAGTCTTGTTCCGTCTTTCCAAATTTGGTATTTTAAGTGGATTTCTGTACTTGGGATGATTTTTGCTGTCTGTATTGGGCTTGAGTTGTAGTAAGGTGAGCTAAAGGGATTGAATGAAGTACTTTCTGACTCCCACTCTGTTTGTCTCGTACCGTGAGCTGGTCAGGCTGACTAACGTTGGGAGTGCTAGGCAGCTTAATGTGCACAGCTGCCACCGAGGGGAGCTTAGTGGTTATAAATACTGTGTGTGACCATTTATTACCATAGAGACTGAGATGCTTGGCTTCCCCATTAGGGCACAACTAGCTGATGTGCTGTCACACATACTTTAGGGTTGCAAAATTCCAGGAATTTTCAATAATTCCCTGGTTTTCCTGAAATCCTGGTTGGAGGATTCCCGGTATCAGGAGGGAAGGAGCAGGGAATCCGGAATCTTCCAACCAGGATTTCTGGAAAATGTCACATCCTCTCTGTCTCTCAGGCTATTGTCTTCTCATGCGTGCCTGCTAGAGGTCAGGTTCAGAACTGCCTTCCTCTACCGCGTTACCCTCCCCCTTCAATCACACTCATCTACAGATGTCGGATCAATTAATTTGACCAGTTTGTCACAACATGAAAATGATCCTGCAGCAGCAGGAAATATTAATTGTTTGTGTGGATTATAATGAGTGAAAACGCCTGTGCGAAAGAGTTGATTCTGATTCTGCTTTGTTGGCATATACACTCAGTACACAAAACATGAAGAACTCTTTCCATGACATAGACTGACCAGGTTTAAGCTATGATCCCTTGTTGATGTCACTTGTTAAATCCACTTCAATCAGTGTAGATGAAGGGGGAGGAGATGGGTTAAAGGAGGATTTTTAAGCCTTGAGGCATGGATTGTGTATGTGTGCCATTCAAAGGGTGAATGGGCAAGACAAAACATTTAAATGCCTTTGAATGGGGTATGGTAGTAGGTGCCAGGCGCACCAGTTTGTCAAGAACTGAAACGATGCTGGGTTTTTCACGCTCAACAGTTTCCTGTGTGTATTAAGAATTGTCCACCACCCAAAGGACATCCAGCCAACTTGACACAACTATGGGAAGCATTGGAGTCAACATGGGCCAGCATCCCTGTGGAACGCTTTCGACACCTTGTAGAGTCCATGCCCCCGAGGAATTGAGGCTGATCTGAGGGCAACACAACTTAATATTAGACAGGTGATTAGGTAGTAGTAGGTCCTAATGTTTGGTGTACCCGGTGTATCTGGACAGGTTTCTCTTTAATCCTCCAATGAGGAGACTACAGTGGCTTCCAGGAAGTAATGTTTTATGAATAGGTGTCTCCTGTTAGAGAGAACTTTGGTTTGATCTACAACCATTTACCGCAGCAAATGATCTTGTGGATATATTATTTTTCCTGATTGGTCTCTAGAAGAGTCATCTCTGTGGTTGTACTTCCTGTTGGCTCCTCATTGGCTACTCAGAGCCTCCAATTCATAAAAATTTGAGGGTTATTTTTTTGTACAGCATTGCTTCAAACAAACGCACATTACTACACATTTACTATTGGGTAAATTGAGCTTAATTATGGCCTCTCTTTTGTTGTTGTGCTGTTTACAGTAGACTTTGGTGTTACCATTCTTCAGAATAGGTCATTGGTTAGGGTTTAGACATCCTTCAGCAATGGCACAACAGAAAGAGCAACGTGACAATGAGTCAACCCAAGAAACAGCCTGTTATTTCCAGAACCTGGTCCTTCAGGTCTGGCACTCGGATCGTTGTTCCGAAAGAGAATGTGTTCTTAGCAAACCTGGTTGAATAAAGGCAATGCTTCATATTGGGAGTCTGATGCCAAAACTTTTGGTGAAAGTTGTGGGGACTTTAGCTGAATGGCCATGGCAGCCACTGCTATATTGCTGGATGTCATTAGCCAAGTACAACTTCTCTGGTTGGATGGACTGGGATTGTGTGTCTGCCTGTGTGCATCATTGAGAGCATCTTGACTGGCTACTTCACCACTTGGTATGGCAACTGCGTGACATTTGACCGCAAGGCGTTACAAAGGGTAGTGCGGACCCAGTACATCACTGGGGCCGAGCTCCCTGCCATCCAGGACCTCTATACCAGGCGATGTCAGAGGAAGAACCACATTTTTTCCCAAAGACTCCAGTCATAGTCTGTTCTCTCTGCTGTCGGCAAGCGGTACCGATGCGTCGAGTCTGGAACCAACATGACCCTGAACAGCTTCTAACCATAAGACTGCTAAGTAGTTCGTCCGGGTAGGAATTGGTTAACTATTTAACTGTATGCATTAACCCTTTTTTGCCCTAACTTTTTTGACTCATCACATACGCTGCTGGTACTGTTTATTATCTATCCTGTTGCCTAGTCACTTTGTCCTTACCTATACTGTGCATTTGGGAAGTATTCAAACTTTTTCCACATTTTGTTATGTTACAGATAAAGTTTTCTTCCTCTCATCAAACTACACACAATACCCCAAAATGACAAAGCAAAAATAGTTTTTTTATTTTTTACTCTGTACTTTGTTGAAGAAACTTTGGCAGTGATTACATCCTCGAGTCTTCTTGGGTATGACGCTACAAGCTTGGCACACCTGTATTTGGGGAGTTTCTCCCATTCTTCTCTGCAGATCCTCTCAAGCTCTGTCAGGTTGGATGGGGAGCGTCGCTGCACAGCTGTTTTCAGGACTCTCCAGAGATGTTCGATCAGGTTCAAGTCCGGGCTCTGGCTGGGCCACTCAAGGACATTCAGAGACTTGTTCCACAGCCAAACCAGCGTTGTTTTGGCTGTGTGCTTAGGGTCGTTGTCCTGTTGGAACATGAACCTTCGCCCCAGTCTGAGGTCCTGAGCGCTCTGGACCAGGTTTTCATCAAGGATCTCTCTATATTTTGCTCTGTTCATCTTTCTCTCGTTCCTGACTAGTCTCCCAGTCCCTGCCTCTGAAAAGTATCCCCACAGAATGATGCTGCCACCACCATGCTTCACAATAGGGATGGTGCCTGGTTTCCTCCAGACGTGATGCTTGGCATTCAGGCTAATGAGATCAATCTTGGTTTCATCAGACCAGAGAATCTTTTATCTCATGGTCTGAGATTCTTTAGGTGCCTTTTGGCAAACTCTAGGTGGTCTGTCATGTGACTTTTACTGAGGAGTGGCTTCCGTCTGGCTACTTTACCATACAGGCCTTTTTGGTGGATTGCTGCAGAAATGGTTGTCCTTCAGGAAGATTCTCCAATCTCCACAGAGGAACTCTGGAGCTCTGTCAGAGTGACCATCGAGTTCTTGGTCACCTCCCTGACCAAGGCCCTTCTCCCCTGATTGCTCAGTTTGGCAGAGCGGACAGCTATAGGAAGAGTCTTGGTGGTTCCAAACTTCTTCGATTTAAGAATGATGGAGGCCACTGTGTTCTTGGGGACCTTCAATGCTGCAGAAATGTTTTAGTACCATTCCCCAGATCTGTGCCTCAACACAATCCTGTCTCAGAGCTCTACGGACAATTCCTTCGACCTCATGTCTTGGTTTTTGAGCTAACTGTGGGACCTTATATAGACAGGTGTGTGCCTTTCCAAATCATGTCCAATCAATTGAATATACCACAGCTGGACTCCAATCAAGTTGCAGAAACATCTCATGGATGATCAATGGAAACAGGATGCACCTGAGCTCAATTTCGAGTCTCATAGCAAAGGATCAGAATAATTCTGTAAATCAGCCATTTCTGTTTTTTATTTTGAATACATTTTTTAAAATTCTAAAAACCTGTTTTCGCTTTGTCATTATGGAGAATTGTGTGCAGATTTATGCTAACAAAAATGTAGTTTAACTCATTTTAGAATAAGGCTGTAACGTAGCAAAATATGGAAAAGGGGAAGTGGTCTGACTACTTTCTGAATGCACTGTATGTACAGTACCAGTCAAAAAATTGGACACCTACTCATTCCAGGGTTTTTCTTTATTTTACTATTTTCTACATTGTAGAATAATAGTGAAGACATCAAAACTATGAAATAACACATGGAATTTTGTAGTAACAAAAAAATATTATATTTGAGGTTCTTCAACGTAGCCACGCTTTGCACACCGTTGGCATTCTCACAACCAGCTTCGTGAGGTAGTCACCTGGAATGCTTTTCAATTAAAAGGTGTGCCTTGTTAAAAGTTAATTTGTGTAATTTCTTTCCTTAATGCTTTTGAGCCAATCAGTTGTGTTGTGACCAGGTAGGGTTGGTATACAGAAGATAGCCCTATTTGGTAAAGTCCATATTGTGACAAGAACACCTCAAATAAGCAAATAGAAACAACAGGCCATCCTTACTTTAAGACATGAAGGTCAGTCAATCTGGAAAATGTCATCAATTTTGAAAGTTTCTTCAAGTGCAGTCGCAAAAACCATCAAGCACTATGATGGAACTGTCTCTCATGAGGACCGCCACAGGAAAGGAATACCCAGAGTTACCTCTGCTGCAGAGGATAAGTGCATTAGAGTTTACCAGCCTCAGAAATTGCAGCCCAAATACATGCTTCAGAGTTCAAGTAGCAGACACATCTCAACATCAACTGTTCARAGGAGACTGWRTGAATCAGGCCTTCATGGTYGAATTKYTGCAAAGAAAYCACWACTAAAGGACACCAATAAKAAGAAGATACTTGCTTGGGCATAGAAACACGAGCAATGGACATTTAGACCGGTGGAAATCTGTCCTTTGGTCTGACTCCAATTTTTTWTTTTTTTTTGGTTCCAACCGCCGTGTCTTTTTTGAGGCGCAGAGTATGTGAACGGATTATCTCTGCATGTGTGGTTCGCACCGTGAAGCATGGAGGATGAGTTGTGATGGTGTGGGGGTGCTTTGCTGGTGACACTGTGATTTATTTACAATTCAAGGCACACTTAACCAGCACGGCTACCACAGTATTCTGCAGCGATATGCCATCTCATCTGGTTTGGGCTTAGTGGGACTATCATTTGTTTTTCAACAGGACAATGACCCAACACACCTCCAGGCTGTGTAAGGGCTATTTGACCAAGAAGGAGAGTGATGGAGTGCTGCATCAGACGACCTGGCCTCCACAATCACCAGACCTCAACCTAATTGAGATGTTTTGGGATGAGTTGGACCGCAGAGTGAAGGGAAAGCAGCCAACAAGGGGTCAGCATATGTGGGAACTCCTTCAAGACTGTTGGAAAAGCATTCCAGGTGAAGTTGGTTGAGAGAATCCCAAGAGTGGGTCCCTAGTTTTGATGTCTTCACTATTATTCTACAATGTAGAACATGGTAAAAATAAACACCCTGGAATGAGTAGGTGTGTCCACACTTATGACTGGTAGTTACCTCGTACCCCTGCATACACTGATATGTGTATGTGTCCAAGTTATCGTTACTCATTGTGTATTTATTCTATGTGTTATTTGTAATTTTTATATTATTTCTCATTATTTTTCTCTCTGTATTGTTGGGAAAGGCCCGTAAGTTAGCATTTCACTGTTTACACCTGTTGTTTACAAAGCATGTGACAAATAACAAATGATTTTAATTAAATTAAACTATCAATTCACCTTTGACTTTAAAGCACTGTTGCCTTACTGGGGAATATGTTCCATTGTTGCTGCCTAATGATTTGGGTGAAGTTGTGTTGGTTAATTTTGTCGACAGTGGTTTGCTGTAGCCTGATACTAATGGTTATCCCATGGTTTTTGAGGGGCTGTTTAGAATGGAAGTTTAGGTAAGGGAGCATTGGTTGTACGCCTGCGTCCACAGCATCAGTAAGATGTCTGCTTCACTAATGAGAGTTTTGACTGGGATAGGCCTAACTGTTGGGTCTTTCTCAGTCACACACACACACACACACACACACACACACACACACACAGAGAGCTCTATGTCAGAATCTCACATTACTATAAGGAAGATACTCAACCATTTAACCGCCTACGGCTTGGTTAGCTTGTTTAGTACATGGCGATTCTCTGTGGTTGTTTTGACCTTTATACTATGACGTAGAGAAGCATCAATGAAACTATACAGTCGGAGACCAAGAGACCACACTGAAAATGGCACCTCGTGGTTCCCGTATCTTCTATCAGAGCTGACCTCGGTCAGTGTGAACGTTTGTTGCGCACAGATTTAGGGAAGAATAACAAGAATTTGGGTATTCTTCTTGAGCAGCCGGGCCGAGGCAAAACAAGATAGGGTTTAGCGACACGCAACGTCGCCGCAGAGAATAACAACTGTCAGCCCAATCAGCAGCAGACTCTTTCCCGACTCGCACCCCTTCAGAACGGTGTGTGTTTTTGTCTCTCTCGTGCTCTCTCTGGCCTTCTCACCCACCCACCCTCTCTCTCTCTCCGGCTAGTTATCTAATGTGAAGAGGTCCATTGTCTGGCCTGGAGTAGCTGCCTACCTTGAAAAGGGATGAAAAGGTACCTATGACGGCAGCAATGACGCGCCCACATGTCTGTAAACTAGGTCACCATCTTGGCCGTGGTAGGCTAGCCAATATGAAACTGGACCATGTCTCCAGAGACTTTTCTCGTAGTGCTCCTTCGACGTCCCTCTCCCCTCTCCCTTCCTCCTTCACACATGTACACACACACTCAGGCATGTTGCAATGCAYACTCTCACATTCGTTCACTGACAAATACACGCGCATACACACCCACACACTTTTAATTTATTGTCAAGGCTAGACACACTAACCTCCTTCCCCTTTTCACTCTCTCCAACATTGACCCCGTCCCTCCTATACTTCTGATAAGATGCTTACTATCAGACCCATAGAGAATACCATGCTAACGAATGTTCAATCTCATTGTCATCTGAGTGATGCTCCTGTGGTCTTTTCAGCTCCCTGCACAACAACATGTCTCTGGTTGGCACATGGATCCATCCTGTGAGTGACAGAGATCAGTGTGAATTTCTTTGGCAAGGTGAGGAGGTGTTGATGCTCATTTGGTGGACTTTGGATCTCTTCACCTGCTGTGTTGTCGGCTGTGTTGTCGGATGATAGGGCATGATCCAGGGATTCTGCAGCTTCATTGGCATAGATCGCAGCTACAGTACATTTATGGCTCTGGGAAACCTGAGAATTGGATTGTTGACCTAAAACTTTGAAGGTGTTCTTTTAATATGGATTGACTTGAAAAAGACATATGTAATTGTCTCTCAGCAATAGGTCAATGCAATTTTGTACTTTCACTTTCCATAAGTTGTAGGATTACCTGCTCTTGGTGACATAAATAGTTGCTATGGTCTCCAGATGAAAAGGATTCCAGACCAATGAATTTTGTTGGATCGTCCTTACACTGTGTTCCACTTACACACATGGTCATGCTGCAATGACTTAAGCACCACACTAAGACTAGACCCAGCACACAGGAATTAAACCTTGGTTCAAAGGGGATTTGATGACGTTGGGATTTAGCATCATTAAAGCCAACGATTACCTGTAGCGTGTACTGTGTGTCAGACCGAGAGTGCGACGTGGAGTTGCTGCCCCTTGCCTCGCCACATATTTACTCACATTCCCTATATTTATGTTATCCCTTCCCCCCCCACACACATTATCAATTCATTCACCGTAAGCTCTCTTCTCTTTGCTCTGCGTATAACACAAGGACGTTCTGAATCTCTCTGCGATTACCACAGGGCTTAGGCTGCAAGCCTTTTATTCCCAGCAGCAGGATCAAGCAGCAAAAGTCACACAGATGAAAGTACACAGCAGTCAAAGGTCACACTCCACCAGGTCCATTTGAATGAATTTGGCTGACTCATATAATCACTTCAATGGGTGTGGAAAGGACACGCTCTGGCTACCGGGTGTGTTGAAACAGGAGACGTTCTGGCTACCGGGTGTATTGAGACAGGAGACGTTCTGGCTACCGGGTGTATTGAAATAGGAGACGTTCTGGCTACCGGGTGTGTTGAAACAGGAGACGTTCTGGCTACCGGGGTGTGTTGAAAACAAGGAACGTTCTGGCTACCGGTGTGTTGAACAGGAGACGTTCTGGCTACGGGTGTGTTGAAACAGGAGAACGTTCTGGCTACCGGTGTGTTTGAAACAGGAGACGTTCTGGCTACCGGGTGGTGTTGAAACAGGAGACGTTCTGGCTACCGGGTGTTTGAGAGGAGCGTTCTGGCTACCGGGTGTATTGAAATAGGAGACGTTCTGGCTACCGGGTGTGTTGAAAGGAGACGTTCTGGCTACCGGGTGTGTTGAAACAGGAGACGTTCTGGCTACCGGGTGTGTTGAAACAGGAGACGTTCTGGCTACCGGGTGTGTTTGAAACAGGAGACGTTCTGGCTACCGGGTGTGTTGAAACAGGAGACGTTCTGGCTACCGGGTGTGTTGAAACAGGAGACGTTCTGGCTACCGGGTGTGTTGAAACAGGAGACGTTCTGGCTACCGGGTGTGTTGAAACAGGAGACGTTCTGGCTACCGGGGTTGTTGAAACAGGAGACGTTCTGGCTACCGGGTGTGTTGAAACAGGAGACGTTCTGGCTACCGGGTTGTGTGAGACAGGAGACGTTCTGGCTACCGGGTGTGTTGAAACAGGAGACGTTTTGGCTACCGGGTGTGTTGAGACAGGAGACGTTCTGGCTACCGGTGTGTTGAGACGGAGACGTTCTGGCTACCGGGTGTGTTGAAACAGGAGACGTTCTGGCTACCGGGTGTGTTGAGACAGGAGACTTTCTGGCTACCGGGTGTGTTGAAACAGGAGACGTTCTGGCTACCGGGTGTATTGAAATAGGAGACGTTCTGGCTACCGGGTGTATTGAAATAGGAGACGTTCTGGCTACCGGGTGTGTTGAAAAGGAGACGTTCTGGCTACCGGGTGTGGAAAGGACACGCTCTGGCTACCGGGTGTGTTGAAACAGGAGCACGTTCTGGCTACCGGGTGTATTGAAATAGGAGACGTTCTGGCTACGGGTGTGTTGAAACAGGAGACGTTCTGGCTACCGGGTGTGTTGAAACAGGAGACGTCTGGCTACCGGGTGTTGAGACAGGAGACGTTCTGGCTACCGGGTGTGTTGAAAAGGAGACGTTCTGGCTACCGGGTGTGTTGAAAAAGGAGACGTTCTGGCTACCGGGTTGTGGAACAGGACACGCTCTGGCTACCGGGTGTATTGAAATAGGAGACGTTCTGGCTACCGGGTGTGTTGAAACAGGAGACGTTCTGGCTACCGGTGTGTTTGAGACAGGAGACGTTCTGGCTACCGGGTGTGTATTGAAATAGGAGACGTTCTGGCTACCGGGTGTATTGAAATAGGAGACGTTCTGGCTACCGGGGTGTGTTGAAACAGGAGACGTTCTGGCTACGCGGTGTGTGGAAAAGGACAGCGTTCTGGCTACCGGGTGTGTTGACACAGGGACGTTCTGGCTACCGGGTGTGTTGAGACAGGAGACGTTCTGGCTACCGGGTGTGTTGAAACAGGAGACGTTCTGGCTACCGGGTGTGTTGAAACAGGAGACGTTCTGGCTACCGGGTGTGTGGAAACAGGAGACGTTCTCACATTGTGTCTCGGTAGTGCTATACGTAGACCCATGGTATCTTAACCCCATATGTTAGAGGCTGTCCGCTACTCCGCTTACTCAAAACATTTGTTTTGCAGAATGCCGGGGAAGTGCCGGCTCGGTTCACAGTTTGGTGCTAGAATGTTGTGGCCAGACACATGAATCCGCCACCTTGCTGTGTGCTGATATAGGAGCCCTCACAAGAGGAAAGGTTACACTATTAGTCTCTGAAAACTGCATTATCATTAGCTAAGGTAGCATTTTCAGGACTTCCTCATTTTTAGATTCAAGATATGGGATGATTTATGCCTGCATATTAAAGATATTTAATTTTTGCAAGGCGAACAATGTAGAGCATTGTTCTGCAAAAATATTAAGTGACCTAAAGCATCCTATTAACCCTTTCTGAGGAAACCTTATTTAGAATTAATCAATCAAATGTGCAGTGGCAAGAAAAAGTATGTGAACCGTTTTGAATTACCTGGACTTCTGCATAAATTAGTCATAGAATTTGATCTGATCTTCATCTAAGTCACAACAATAGACAAACACAGTCTGCTTAAACTAATAACACACAAACAATTAAGTTTTCATGTCTTTATTGAACACACCATGTAAATATTCACGGTGCCGGGTGGAAAAAGTATGTGAACTCTTGGATTTAATACTCAACCAAACATTTTCTGTAGTTGTGGATCAGACCTGTGCAACGGTCATGAAGAATTTTGGACCATTCCTCTTTACAAAACTGTTTCAGTTCATATTCTTGGGATGTCTGGTGTTAACCGCTCTCTTGAGGTCGTGCCACAGCATCTCAATTGTTTTGAGGTCAGGACTGACTGGGTCACTCCAGAAGATGTATTTTCTTCTGTTGAAGCAATTTTGTTGTTTTTTACTTCTGTGTTTTGGGTTGTTGTCCTATTGCATCACCTAACTTCTGTTGAGCTTCAATTGGCGGACAGGTAGCCTTACAATCTCCTGCAAAATTTCTTGATAAACTTGGGAATTCATTTTTCCGTCGATGATAGCAAGCTGTCCAGGCCCTGAGGCAGAAAAGCAGCTCCAAACCATGATGCTCCCTCCACCATACTTTACAGTTGGGATGAGGTTTTGATGTTGGTGTGCTGTGCCTTTTTTTCTCTCCACACATAGTGTTGTGTGTTCCTTCCTTCCAAACAACTCAACTTTAGTTTAATCTGTCCACAAAGTATTTTTCCAGTAGCGCTGTGGAACATCCAGATGCTTTTTTGCGAACTTCAGACGTGCAGCAATGTTTTTTTTTGCACAGCAGTGGCTTCTTCCGTGGTGTCCCATGAACATTCTTGTTTAGTGTTTTACGTATCGTAGACTCGTCATCAGAGATGTTGGCAACCGTGCTAACCTTTCACCATTTATAGCCAATTTGTCTTACTGATAAACTGACTAATGAATATCAAGACTTTTAGAGATACTTTTCCCTTTCCAGCTTTATGCAAGTCAGCAATTCTTAATCTTGGGTCTTCTGAGATCTCTTTTGCTCGAGGCATGATTCACATCAGGCAATGCTTCTTGTGAATAGAAAACTCAAATTTTGTGATTTATTTTATTTTATATAGGGCTGGGCAGCTCTAACCAACATCTCCAATCTCGTCTCAATGATTGTACTCCAGGGTAGCTGACTCCTGACTCCAATCATTAGCCATGGGGGTTCACATACTTTTTCCAACCTACACTGTGAATGTTTAAATGATGTATTCAATATAGACAAAATAAATACAATAATTTGTGTGTTATTAGTTTTAGCAGACTGTGTTTGCCTGCTGTTGTGATTTAGATGAAGATCACATCTAATTTTATGACCAATTTATGCTGAAATTCAGATAAGGGTTCACATACTTTTTTCTTTACACTGTATTTATTAAAGCCCTTTTTACATCAGCTGATATCACAAAGGCAGATGTAGAAGCACAGTGGCTAGGAAAAACTCTTTAGAAAGGCAAGAACCTAGGAAGAAACCTAGAGAGGAACCAGGCTCTGAGGGGTGGCCAGTCCTCTTCTGGCGGTGCCGGGTTGAGATTATAACAGTACATGGCCAAGATGTTCAAACGTTCATAGATGACCAGCATGGTCAAATAATAATAATCACAATAGTTGTCGAGGGTGCAACAGGTCAGTACCTCAGGAGTAAATGTCAGTTGGCATTTCATAGCCGAGCATTCAGAGTTAGAGACAGCAGGTGCGGGGGAGGGGGGGGAGAGCGAGTCGAAAACAGCAGGTCCGGGACAAGGTAGTATGTCCGGTGAACAGGTCAGGGTTCCATAGCTGCAGGCAGAACAGTTGAAACTGGAGAAGCAGCACGACCAGGTGGACTGGGGACAGCAAGGAGTCATCAGGCCAGGTAGTCCTGAGGCATGGTCCTAGGGCTCAGGTTCTCCGGGAGGAACAGGGAGGGAGGGAGGGAGGGACCATACTTAAATTGACACAGGACACCAGATAAGACAGGACAAATACTCCAGATATAACAGACTGACCCTAGCCCCCTGACACATAAACTATTGCAGCATAAATACTGGAGGCTTTATAGAATCATAAGCTTGAGTCATTTGCTACTGTTGCCTCTCGTTTTCTTTGATTGTTATAAAAAGTTGTCTTTAAGGCCGGTGTCGTGGCAATTTCCTGTATTACCAAATGAGGATAGTTACAAACCACACACCAGTCAGAGTTATACTTAAACTTCATCTTTAATAATATGAGCTTTACAATAGCCCTTTGACTCTCAGATCAATTCAGTATCTATAATGAATTATGAGAGTCCCTACAGTAGAATACAAAGATCTTTTATAGCCAAGATACACCCCTCTCAACTTACATAATGAACCACAGATCTTAGGAACAGTTCACAAAGAAAGACTTTTACTTGAGAGAGGAGTATCCCATAGCCAGATAGCATTTGCTATAAATTATCGTTCAGTTTGGTCTCTAAGACGAGGTTCTAATCTCGTTCCTGGTACTTCATAGTACAAAAACACCAACTCATCCAATGGCATAACTCAATTGTCAACTCTAGATACTCCCATCTCAAGTAAACCCCCTCTTGACCCCACTCCTGGACAAGCTCACTGAGTGGAGTGACTTGCGCACAGACATTGTGGAGCCAAGTAATTGGTTCCCCCTTAATCACGCCATCCCTTCACATGGTTTAACAGATACATTCACATATGAAGACAATGTTCCATCCTGTCCTCTTCCCTTTCTGATATTCTTCATAGCACCAGAGACATGTGAAAGACAAGCCTGACCTCTCCCCTCTCTGGGCCCCAAATGACTGAGCCCCAGCTAAGAAAAAAGTGCAACTGCCAACACTATAGTCCAAGTATCTCACATAAGCATATCATGTAAATAAAACATCTTATTTATCTATGTTACTCAACTAATTCTGATTCATCCGCCACACCGGGTTGGCGTTTTTAACACAGACCAAACCAACTCCATTCCCCTTGTTTTGTTTACTCTTCATTCTCTGTCTTGGTCTGTAGTTTTCTCTCTGATACAATCGGCTTGCCAGACTGACGCTAACACTAAAACACAGCAGGTTTGAAATGAGAGACTACAGTAGCTCAGTAGGAATAATCTCCACTTTCCAGCACCACTGCCATCTGTAGCCGTGGCAGTTATAGTATTTGATTTGACATTCTCTTTTTCTTCTGGGTTTTATTAAGCATTAGTCAAGGCTAGTCTATTTATAGCCTGCGACTTAATGTAATCAATGGAAATGACATACGAGAAGTTTTTGAGCCATATCAAACCGTGAGGGGGATGTGTGTTTTACTCCGTTGCAAGCTGTGATAGCTGGATCAATGAACTATTACCACTAGAGTATAGACATCCATCACTGTGATGGCCCTTCATGTCCCAGTATAGAACAACTCTGGGGATGACCAGAAACTCACTGAAGGGACAGTTGGAGTCGTTGAGTTGTCTTCTAAACAAACTGGTTTGGTTTTAGCTTTTGACATATTTTCTTCTGATTAAGGTTCACCTCTGGTTAACGGCCAGTTAATCTTTTTAATTACATTTTTATTTTTTATTTTACCTTTATTTAACTAGGCAAGTCAGTTAAGAACAAATTCTTATTTTCAATGACGGCCTAGGAACAGTGGGTTGTACAGGGGCAGAACAACAGATTTTTTTACCTTGCCAGCTCGGGGATTCGATCTTGCAACCTTTAATCTACTCTGTCATCCATTTACTTCCATCAGCCGAACAGTCACTTCAATAACTGCAATGGACGCTTGTTTTCTCAAAAACTGTCTCTTCTGCTTCCACAGGCGATGGCATGCCAAAGGAAAGCAGTCCGTTCATTAACAACACAGACCACGACAAAGGGAATCTATATGATGGGAAGAACATGGCCCTCTTCGAGGTAACTGTCAACATCTAATAACGTTATCTGTGGTGTATTTAATGACCTTTGACATAGGCGTTTGACTATAAGGCTGTTGATTAGGGATTCAATGATAAACGTGAAGACAGGGGCTTTCCCTCTTTTATACTTTTCAAAGGCATTGTCTAATGCCATTTGGCTGCCCTAACCTCTCTGTGTTAGTGATCCCTTATACCGAATGCTATGAATCATGGGAATTATGGACTGTGAAATCCATATCTACTTCTCTACTATAATTCACTTCAGCAAAACTATTCCAATCTACTTTGATTTGTGTACAATGTCTAAATTCCTCTTGATGGTTTCACCCACCACTCTGGTTATCAGGTTATTTCTCTGACGTGTAGAGAGCATGCCAAGATGTGTTATGATACTTATTGTGTTATGTTGTTTTTTTTGTGTGTTTTTTGTTTCACAGGAAGAGATGGACAGCAACCCCATGGTGTCCTCGCTGCTCAATAAGTTGGCCAACTACACCAACCTCACCCAGGGGGTCAAAGAGCACGAGGAGGCAGACGATGACGAGGGGCCAGCCAGGAGTAAGAAACCAGTCAAGGTGAGCCTGTTGTCTCCACAGTGTGTGGACAATAAAGTTTTTCAATTCCAGATACACTTTTAGTGACACAAGCCACTTCTAAGCACAACAGACTCCTACTGTCTGATATTGGTGATAATGACAAGGCAAATGTAATCCTCTCAACGTGTGGGAGTTCTCAAGTATGGAAGAAACGGCTTTGCTTAGACTGTAGGACATCTCATTGTTTTCAGGTTATAAAATGTCTTCACTTGGTTAGTGTATCCCATCATACATATTTACTGTTGATTAATGGTGCCTTTCTTTTTTTAAGTTCTGAATAAATAATTCCAGAACAGGGTCTTTGACCAGAGAAAACATTCAGTGTGTAGCACGAAGGACATGTAAACATGCTCACTTTGTTTGTCTGCATGAGCTACAGTGTGATTGATCATTGTTGGCTTTATAATTTTTATGCTTCAAACAAGCCACTACACGGTCCCCTAAAGCCACCACCACGCCCTCCCCTAAAGCCTCCCCCACACCCTCCCCTAAAGCCTCCACCACCACACCCTCCCCTAAAGCCTCCACCACCACACCTCCCCTTAAAGCCTCCACCAACCCACACCACCCACTAACAAGCCTCCACCACCACAAGGCCCCTCCCCTAAAGCCATCACACCACCCACACCACCCACGTAAAGCCTCCACCACCACACCCTCCCCTAAAGCCTTCCCCCACACCCTCCCCTAAAGCCTCCACCACCCACACCCGCCCTAAAGCCTCCACCAACACCCTCCCTAAAGCCTCCACCACCACACCTCCCCTAAAAGCCCATCCACCACCACACCCTCCCCTAAAGCTCCACCACCACACCCTCCCCTAAAAGCCTCCACCACCACACCCTCCCCTAAAGCCTCCACCACCACACCCTCCCCTAAAGCCTCCACCACCACACCCTCCCCTAAAGCCTCCACCACACACACCCTCCCCAAAGCCTCCACCCCACACCCTCCCCTTAAAGCCTCCACCACCACACCCTCCCCTAAAGCCTCCACCACACCACCCTCCCCTAAAGCCTCCACCACCACACCCTCCCTAAAGCCTCCACCACCACCCCCTCCCTAAAGCCTCCACCACCACAGCCCTCCCCTAAAGCCTCCACCACCACACCCTCCCCTAAAGCCTCCACCACCACCACCCTCTCCCTAAAGCCTCCACCACCACACGCCCTCCCCTAAAGCCTCCACACACCACGCCAGCCCTAAAGCTCCACCACCACCACCCTCCCCTAAAGCCTCCACCACCACCACCCCTCCCCTAAAGCCTCCACACCACCACGACCCTCCCCTAAAGCCTCCACCACCACCACCACCCCTCCCCTAAAGCCTCCACCACCACCACGCCTCCCCTAAAGCCTCCACCACCACCACGCCCTCCCCTAAAGTCCTCCAACACCACCACGCCCTCCCCTAAGCCTCCACACCACCACGCCCTCCCCTAAAGCCTCCACCACCACCACGCCCTCCCCTAAAGCCTCCACCACCACCACGCCCTCCCCTAAAGCCTCCACCACCACCACGCCCTCCCCTAAAGCCTCCACCACAGCAAGAAGTGAATGCAGGTCTGTGTCTGAAATGTATCTGTATTCGTACCCCACCAGAGTTCTACATGGGAGAGGGTGCCAGGTCTGGGTGTTGTGCAATATGCCAAGCAGAGTACCTCTTCTTGAGACAGTGTGATAGTTGAAGAGGCCTGTGTGGTCCTTGGGATGAAAGCATAATTGATAATCATTCAAGCAATCTTTTTTTCCTACTGGGCTGAATTTATTTGCTGTTCAGTTGCTTTATCTGATGCTGTTAATCAGGTGCTGTCCTTTTTTAAGAACAGAAGGCCTCATTCTCTTACATGTGTCTGACATACAACCCAGTCCTTTATACCTCTGTTCCTACAGTTCCAGCCTGGAGAAACCTTTTATTAAGATGTTGTTGTCCTACCCCAGTTTTGTTGCTTAAAATCCAAAGGAAATACCCACAGTCCAAACATTGTTCTCCAAGTGGTGCGTCAATTCCACTGTGACCACAAACCCTTTCCCATGCCAGTTGCCCCATCACATTTTCTGCACGGAGACCGGATGGGCAACTCCAATTGGTCTCAGAGTGCTAAGGATGGCTCAAAGGGGGAAAAGTTGACACCTCTTTCCTGTCCTTCCCTCTCAGACCACGATCAGTGGGACTTTCCTTTGGGTTTAGATTGACAGATGGTCAGAAAGGTAGCTACCACTTTGGACAAATAGGGGATGGTACTCTATTGGGTCAATTTTAACAATTGTGGTGCCCCCTTTTTTGAGCTGTTGTGAAACTTCCCTTTTGATGGAATGTACCTGTGAGGGTGATGCCTGTGATCAAATGTCTTGAAAGTTCCATCACGGTACAGGGTGGGCCTGTTTGCTGCACTGTACATTTGTTGGAATATCTGTGGTGGATTTAGGATGCCTTTCACTTCAGATTTAATTTTTAAAGTCCATTTTCCAGCACTCTGAAATGTTAGTTACTTTGTGGTTAAAGTACAAACTGTCAGCTTTAATTTGAGGGTATTTCCATCCATGTCAGGTGAACCATTTAAAAATTGCAGCACTTGTTGTACATAGTCCCCCCCATTTTAGGGGACCAAATGTATTGGGACAAATTCACTTATGTGTATTAAAGTAGTAAAAAGTTAAGTAGTTGGTCCCATATCCATATGACGCAATGACTAACTACGTCAAGCGTGTGTCTCTACAATTTTGTTGGATGCACTTGCTGTTTGTTTTGGTTGTGTTGCCGATTTATTTTTGTGTGTATATAATGTATTGAGTCACTTTTATTGTAAATAAGAATAGAACGTGTAAGAATAGAATGTGAGAAAGTTACAGATGCACAAATATCATACCCCCAAGACATGCTAACCTCTCACCATTACAATAACAGGGGAGGTTAGCATTTTATATCATACCCCCAAGACATGCTAACCTCTCACCATTACAATAACAGGGGAGGTTATCATTTTATATCATACCCCCAAGACATGCTAACCTCTCACCATTACAATAACTGGGGAGGTTAGCATTTTATATCATACCCCGAAGACATGCTAACCTCTCACCATTACAATAACAGGGGAGGTTAGCATTTTTGGGTGGGTATGATATTTGTGCGTCTGTAACTTTCTCACTCATCATTATTCATGATTCATTCAGGACTATCCGTAACCGTGGTAGCATCCACATTTAATGGACAAAACACACAATGCCCCAATACATACCCTTCTTTGCAGCACTTTACCATATCACCGGGCAGTACTAAAGATTATATAAAACTAGAGCCCGCAGGACTTGTTTTGTCGACTGTGGGCCTAAAAAGGCTGGGACATCTCTTTATCACAGTCAGACCTCTCCCCATCTTTCCAACAATTGAATCAATACCATGACGATTTACAGTCTAAGTTGACACCAAGAAGTTTAGTCTCCTCAACTTTCTCAACAGCCACATAATTCATTACCAGATTCAGCTGAGGTCAAGAATGATTCATACCAAATACAATGCTTTTTAGTTCTAGATATGTTCAGGACTAGTTTATTACTAGCCACTCATTCCAAAACTGACTGCAACTTTGTTTAGGGTTACAAAAATAGAATTAGCTGTGGTTACTGGCGTATAATGTTGAGAATTAGCAGCGTACATAGACACACACACAGGCTTTGTTTAAAGCTTGTGGTAGATCATTAGTTAAAAAATAGAGAGCCGTAAACGGCCAAGAGAGGGACCGACAGTATTGGGACAAAGAGAGAGAGCTGTCTTGCAGAATACCACACTTTATGCTTTACATTAAAGTAGCTTGCATTAAAGAAAACTCTGTTCTATTAGACAGTTCTGAATTCACGATATGGCAGAGGTTGAAAAGCCACGACACATACGTTTTGCCAAAAACACACTATGTCCAATAATATCAAAGGTTGCACTGAAAGCTAACAGTACAGCTCCCACTATCTTATTATTATACATTTCTTTCAGCCAATCATCAGTCATTTGTGTCATGGCATTACATGTTGAGTGCCCTCCTCTAAAAGCATGCTGAAAGCCTGTTGTTAATGGTTCATGAAAAGAAACCTGTGTTCAAGCTATAATGACTAATGAATCCCTTTTTTGTAAAAGCGTATCCTTGTGTTAAAAAATATCCTTGTGTATTTTGTTCTAATAGGCAGTGGGTGGGGTGTTGGCTAGCCCAGCATCCTGAGCAATGTGATTATTTAGGTGGTACACCATGGTGGTGGATGGGATTACCAACATACAGGGCATTCGGAAAGTATTCAGACCTCTTCACTTTTTCCACATTTTGTTTGTTATTTTATTCTAAAATGGATTAGGTTAAAAAAAATCCTCATCAAGCTACACACACTATTCCATAATAACAAAGCGCAAACAGGTTTTTTCAAATGTTCAAATTTATTACAAATAAAAGTATTTACTCTGTGACTCGAAATTGAGCTCAGGTTCATCCTTAAGATGTTTCTACAACTTGATTGGAGTCCAACTGTGGTAAATTCAATTGATTGGACATGATTTGGAAAGGCACACACCTGTCTATATAAGGTCCCACTGTTGACAGTGCATGTCAGAGCAAAAACCAAGCCGTGAGGTCGAAGGAGACAGGATTGTGGAAGGGAACTAAAACATTTCTGCAGCATTGAAGGTCCCCAAGAACACAGTGGCCTCCATTCTTAAATGGAAGAAGTTTGGAGACTAGTCAGGATCGAGGGAAAGATGAACGCATCAAAGTACAGAGTGATTGTTGATGAAAACCTTCCAACAGGACAATGACCCCAAGCACACAGCCAAGACAACGCAGGAGTGGCTTCAGGACAAGTCTCTGAATGTCCTTGAGTGGCCCAGCCAGAGCCTGGACTTGAACCCGATCAAACATCTCAAAATTGTGTAGATTGATGAAGGGGGGAAAAAACTATTTAATCAATTTTAGAATAAGGCTGTAACATAGCAAAATATGGGTCTGAATACTTTCCAAATGCACTGTATAATGTGTCATGACACATTAAATGTAATCTGTTATAATTTACAAATAAGAATTTGTTATTAACTGACTTGCCTAGATAAATAAAGGTAAAAATAAATAAATAAATAATTTCTGGTTGACCCTTGAAACACAATCACGTCCTCTGTTGGTTGAATGATTTGATATGGTGGAACTTACTACCTAATGACCCCCTGCCTTCTCTCCCTCTCACTCTCACTCTCCTCTTTCCCTCCACAGAGTCCCGCGTTGGGCACATTAATTGGGGTGTACCTGCCCTGCCTCCAAAACATCCTGGGGGTCATCTTGTTCCTGCGTCTCACCTGGATCGTGGGAACCGCCGGCATCATGGAATCCCTTGCCATTGTGGTCATGACCTGCTCCTGTGTAAGGAATATCATATAACATGATTATTGCTATTTGTGTCCCACCACCTGGATTGGTTCCTATGTAGCGTCATTTGAAATGGTGTTTTTAACATTGGATAAAAGTAGAGACTCCGAGCTAGAAAATGGTATATCATACACTTCAGTTGAGGAACAATGGGAAATAAATTCTGCTTTAAAAGTTGATTAACTTCTAACCCCACTTTGGTACACATACTGCGGAGATCTTCTTTGTCTACAACCATTCAGCATCGTTCACACCCTCTTAAGCCTTAACCCCACTCATCTCTTTAAGGATTCACAGTGTAGACTAAACGTGGTGAAGGTAGTAGCAAAATGTAGTAGTAAAAATTCACTTCATCTATTCCTTAGCCTATATCTTGGGCGGCAGGTAGCCTAGTGGTTAGAGCGTTGGGCCAGTAGCCGAAAGGTTGCTAGATCGAATCCCCGAGCTGACAAGGTAAAATTCTGTCGTTCTGCCCCTGAACAAGGCAGTTAACCCACTGTTCCTAGGCCGTCATTGTAAATCAGAATGTGTACTTAACTGACTTACCTAGTTAAATAAATAAAAATATATCTGACTTTGGTGCAGGTCATGTTGTTCTTTACATTACCGTCTCTGGTATCAAATAAAATCAAAGTTTATTTGTCATAGGATACAGGTGTAATCGTTACAGTGAAATGGTTACTTGCATAGAGTCTTGTTTATAGCTAGCTAGTTAAACAATGAACCATAATCCCAACTCTAATGCGACGTTCAAAACACCAGGGATCTCGGAAATCTCTGACTTCCGAGCGTTCAACTCTGGGGGGAAAAAACGAGCTCCGACTGGGGACAAATCTATTTGAACGGTCATCCAATTTGGAATTTACACTCGGGAACTCGGTCCTCTTTCTAGAGCTCCAACTTTCTGACCTGAAGATCACTGACATCATGATTTGACCTCGTATTTTTCCAAGTTACCTTTTTGTTTTGAACGTGGCGATACTACCATGCATGACTCTGCAGGTGGCTAAAGTTAACCTACTAAGTTAATAGGCTAAACTAGCAATAGAAATGGTTTCTTCTTTCTGGGTTCTCTTTTTGGACTCTCCGCATTTGGCAATCATCTCTCTGCTGGGTTTCAGGGGCCAAGCTGAATTTCTTCAGCCTCCTTAGCTTGAAGAGGCGCTGTTGCGCCTTCACAATACTGTTTGTGTGGATGGATAATTTCAGATCGTCAGTGATGTGAACGCCGAGGAACTGTAAGCTTTTCACCTTCTCCACTGCGGTCCCGTCGACGTGGATGAGGGCGTGCTCCCTCTGCTGTTTCCTGAAGTCCACAATCAGCTCCTTCATTTTGTTGACGCTTAGGGTGAGGTTATTATCCTGGCACAACTCCACCAGGGCCCTCACCTCCTCCCTGTAGGCTGTGTCATCATTATTGGTAATCATGCCTGCTATTGTTGTGTCTTCAAACTTGATGATTGAGTTGGAGGCGTGCGTGGCCACGCAGTCATGAGTGAACAGGAGGGGGCTGAGCACGCACCCTTGTGGGGCCCCTGTGTTGAAGATCAGCGTAGTGGAGGTGTTGTTTCCTATCTTCACCGCCTGGGGGTGGCCCGTCAGGAAGTCCAGGACCCAGTTGCACAGGGCTGGGTTTAGACCCAGGGCCTCAAGCTTAATAATGAACTTGGAGGGTAATATGGTGTTGAAGACTGAGCTATAGTCAATGAACAGCATTCCTACATAGGTATTCCTCTTGTCCAGATGGGATAGGGCAGTGTGCAGTGCGATGGCGATTGCATCGTCTGTGGACCTATTGGGGCGGTATGCAAATTGAAGTGGGTCTAGGGTGTCAGGTAAGGTGGAGCTGATATGATCCTTAACAAGCCTCTCAAAGCACTTCATGATGACAGAAGTGAGTGCTATGGGGCGATAGTCATTTAGTTCAGTTTCCTTTCTTGGGTACAGGAACAATGGTGGACATCTTGAAGCAAGTGGGGACAGCAGACTGGGATAGGGAGAGATTGAATATGTCTGTAAACACTCCAGCCAGCTGGTCTGCGCATGCTCTGAGGATGCGCCTAGGGATGGCATCTGGGCCAGCAGGCTTGCGAGGGTTAACCCATCTTAAATGTTGCCACGGAGAACGAGAGGCCACAGTCCTTGGGTGCGAGCCACGTTGGTGGCACTGTGTTATCCTCAAAGCAAGCAAAGAAGGTGTTTAGCTTGTCCGGGAGCAAGATGTCGGTGTCGGCTGGTTTTCCTTTTGAAATCCTTGATTTCCTTTTGAAATCCTGCAACATACGTCTCGTGTCTGAGTCGTTGCATTGCAACTCCACATTGTCTCTAAACTGACGTTTTGCCTGTTTCATAGCCTTACTGAGAGCATAACTGCACTGTTTGTATTCGGCCATATTCCCAGTCACCTTGCTGTGGTTAAATGCGGTGGTTTACACTTTCAGTTTTGCGCATATGCTATCAACTATTTTTGGTTTGGGTAGGTTTTAATAGTCACAGTGGGAACACCATCCCCTATACACTTCCTGATGAACTCAGTCACCTTGTACGTGTATACGTCAATGTTATTCTCAGAGGCAATCAGGAATATATCCCAGTCCGTGTGATCAAAACAATCTTGAAGCATGGATTCCGATTGGTCAGACCAGTGTTGAATAGACCTTAGCATGGGTGCTTCCTGTTTGAGTTTCTGCCTAGGAAGGGAGGAGCAGAATGGAGTCGTGATCTGATTTGCAGAAGGGAAGGCGGGGGAGGGCCTTGTAGCCATCCCGGAAGGGAGAGTAACAATGGTCGAGAGTTTTTGATGCACGAGTACTACAGGCAATGTGTTGATAGAACTTCGGTAGCGTTTTCCTCAAATTTTCTTTGTTAAAATCCCCAGCTACAATAAATGCCGCCTCAGGATATTTGGTTTCCAGCTTGCACAAAGTCCAGTGTAGTTCCTTGAGGGCCGTCGTGGTATCGGCTTGAGGGGAATATACACGGCTGTGGCTATAACCTAAAATATTTATCTTGGGAGGTATTTAATTGTGAGTTATTCTAGGTTGGGTGAACAAAAGGACTTGAATTCCTGTACGTTGTAACAATCACACCATGTGTAGTTAATCATGAAACATACACCTTTCTTCTTCCCGGAGAGTTCTTTATTCAAATCAAATCAAGTTTATTTTATATAGCCCTTCGTACATCAGCTAATATCTCGAAGTGCTGTACAGAAACCCAGCCTAAAACCCCAAACAGCCAAGCAATGCAGTGAGAAGCACCGTGTGCGCTAGGAAAAACTCCCTAGAAAGGCCAAAACCTAGGAAGAACCTAGAGAGGAACAGGCTATGAGGGGTGGCCAGTCCTCTTCTGGCTGTGCCGTGTGAGATTATAACAAACATGGCCAAGATGGTTCAAATGTTCATAAATGACCAGCATGGTCAAATAATAATCACGGAGTAAATGTCAATGGCTTTTCATAGCCGATCATTAAGAGTATCTCTACCGCTCCTGCGGTCCTATTCCTCTCTGCGCGATGTACTGAAACCCAGCCAGCTGTATGGACGGGGACAGTATTTCCTGACCATGACGATTTTCAGAGTCAATCCATGCTCCAGAAAGTAGTCCATCACATCTTTTCCCCCCTGACGTTTGTCGATAGCACAACTTCAGGGCAGCAATGTTGAGAGCAGTAGCAAAACCTTTTCAGTTTCTTAATGATATCTTAAATAAAGAAGCTGTGGTAGGAAGGATTATCCACACATTATAGACAGAAGCGTGCCACATGGCAGACCAATCCGAACTCTCATCTCTCTGCATGCCCAGCTAATCCATTATCTTAGCCAATCAATGCTAGTGGGAAGGTTCCGTGGCAAACCAACTAGGCTCATAAATTAACAATTGTATTCGTATTTACAGATGGAATTACAAGTTTGTTATTAAGGCACATGAAAGTTCACATATTCCAGAAGCATTTCTGGGGGGGGGCGGGGGAAACAAACTAAAATAAAAATCTCTCCTGTGAAGTAGTGCCGTGCCTAGTTATAAAACAGGTCACATATTATCCAGAGCGACTTGCAGTCATGCATGCATACATTTTACATACGGGTGGTCTCGGGAATCGACCAATCCGTTGCAAGCACCATGAGCTACCAACTGATCTACAGCGGACACTACCCATCCAGAGTCTGAAGACCATGAGCGGTCAATGCCCCCCCTCACGCCACTGCACGCCGCCGTGGGCCTACACACAAGCTGCACGCCCGCCGGGCCTACACACACTGCACGGCCCGCCGTGGCCTACACACACTGCATACGCCCGCCTGGGCCTACACACCACTGCACGGCCCGCCCATGGGCCACACCACACTGCCACGCCCGCCGTGGGCCTACACACCCACTGCACGCCCGCCGTGGGGCTACAACACAACTCGCACGCCCGCCGTGGGCTCTACCACAACACTTGCACGCCCCGCGTGGGGCTACACACACGCACGCCCGCCGCTGGCGGCTAACACCAGCTGCACGCCCAGCGGGCACACACGGTCCGCGGGCCCTCATACGACACCACTGCACGTCCGCCGTGGCCCTCTACGACACCACTGCCACGTCCGCCGGGGCCCTCTACGACGCCCACCGTGGCCCTCTACGACGCCCACCGTGGCCCTCTACGACGCCCACCGTGGCCCTCTACGACGCCCACCGTGGCCCTCCATGACTACAGATGTCTGTCCCTTTGAACTCTATGGACCAAATGTTGACTGTGATACTAATTCAAAACCTCCCATTATGCAACATTTAAAAAATCGTATCAAAGTTTGATTTGTCGCGTACACAGATTAGCAGAGACATTTGAAATGCCTGTGTTTTTAGCTAGAAGGCCAGCAGCCTGAAATCGCCTCTTCGCTGTCGACGTTGAGACTGGTGTTTTGCGGGTACTATTTAATGAAGCTGCCAGTTGAGGACTCCTGGGCCAATACCCTCTGTCTTAACAGATGGGTAGTGTGTTCTTATAGCAGTGTGCCATGCAATGGGGATGATCTGTGTGGACAATTAAGTTCCCCTCTTTGTTACAAATCAGAAAATAGTGTCTCTGGATTATCCTTGAGGAGCTTCTTTTTGTATTTATTCCATGCAGTGATATTTTTGTGTATATAAGGGGTACTGTACTCTGATGACCTCTGCACAGGGGGAAGCCATGGAGGCCTTTGCATTTGGGTGGGGGAGGCTGTGATGCTCTGCTCCCGTTGGGCTGAACGGCTTTCACACCTATCACTTCACACCTCAGTGCAAATTGAAGTTGCAGCCGGGACATCTGTCCTATCCTAGCAAGCTTGGTAGCTTAGTAGCCTTAACTTAGCATCAAGTATTTATATATAACTCTATTTAACTTTTTGGCTTCAGACGGAACATTGCCCTATTTCAGGGAAAAGAGGCTCATATCAATTACCCAGCTGCCTGCGATTGTGTTCCTAAAGATCTATAAGCCACAGTTGAGTCGTTTAGCCACTAAATATGGGATAAGCTCCCCCCTGATTATTTTTCTTTTGGATTCCATGCATTTTAGATTCACAAGTATTGCCCCTGCTTAACGTAATCTAAAATGTTGGGATTTTTTCTCTCTCTTCTTCACAGACAATGCTGACAGCCATATCAATGAGTGCCATCGCTACGAATGGTGTAGTTCCAGGTAGGTTCACTGTGGATAATGGTACATTTCTACTAAATAGAATTGGGCTGACATTTCCTTCAAGAATTTTAACTGAGAATTAAGATGAAAATCGTTTAGCGATTTGGGTTCCAGCACCAGAGGGAACAATATGTACCACTACACCTCAGTGAGTATTCTCCACGGCTGTGGTTGTGACTGGCTCTGTCCCCCGTTGTTGTTGGTCTGTAGCTGGAGGCTCCTACTACATGATCTCAAGGTCGCTGGGGCCAGAGTTCGGCGGGGCCGTGGGGCTCTGCTTCTACCTGGGGACCACCTTCGCTGGCTCCATGTACATCCTCGGTACTATAGAGATTCTGTTAGTGAGTATCCTTTGCAAAGATACTGTTGTTTTTACTACTATCTCATCTGTAGACATTAATACATGAACGGATAACAACACCTGATGAGGCTGTTATCTGAACATTTCATAACGCTGTACCCTACTGAACTGTACGTCTCTGATGACCCCCCCGTCTCCCCCCCGTCTCCTCCCAGACCTACATTGTGCCTAGTGCGGCCATCTTCAAGGCAGAGAAGAAGGAGAATGAGCCAGAGGCACTGCTCAACAACATGCGGGTGTACGGCACCTGCTGCCTCATCCTCATGTCCCTGGTGGTGTTCGTAGGGGTCAAGTACGTCAACAAGCTGGCTCTGGTCTTCCTGGCCTGTGTCATCCTCTCCATTCTGGCTATCTACGCCGGAGTCATCAAGACCGCCTTCGACCCGCCAGACTTCCCGTGAGTCTAGTCTGAACTCACGGCCTTGTTGAAAAATACAACCAGAAACCACTAGAAGCGAACACCCTCACACACACACGCGCACACACACACACACAAATGACTCTTGGTCTTACCTCTGATCAGGAAGACCAGGGCCAGAACATCAAAAACATTTTTTGTTTGTTTGTGAGATTTATATTTAAAAAAATGTTTCGTTCTATATCCTCCTCCCAGTATTTGCCTTTTGGGGAACCGCACGTTGCAGAACCACAACTTTGACCAGTGTTTGAAGACGATGGAGGTGGACAACGTGACGGTCACCACCAAGCTGTGGTCCCTGTTCTGTGACTCTCCAGACCTCAATGCCACCTGCAACGAATACTTCACTCTCAACAACGTCACTGTGATCCAGGGAATCCCTGGCCTGACCAGCGGGGTCATCAGAGGTGAGAGACCCCCCCCCCACCCACCCACAATTTTTGTTGTGATTTAAATTATACATCAAACTTTAATTNCACCCACAATTTTTGTTGTGATTTAAATTATACATCAAACTTTAATTGTGGGGTGAATGTTCCCATGATGTAAAGTCTGCCCTCACTGCTAAAGCAATGCTCTTTCCCCTCAGTCCTGACACCCTATCTTAATGGAAACTAGGATTACAATCATTAGTTTTTATTTGTAGTAGAGCATAACGCTGTGTCAGTTCCTCTCAGACTACTTACTATATTACCCTTGAAGCTCTTATGAGAATTAGATTAGGAAGATTCCGTGTGGCTCAGTTGGTACAGCATGGCACTTACTACGCCAGGGTTGTGGGTTCGATTCCCACGGGGAACAAATATGAACAATGTATGCAGTCAATACTGGAAGTGGCCCTGGATAAGAGTGTGTGCTAAATGAGTAAAATGTCAAACGAAGATGTACAGGCAATGTGATCGTGACATCCAATAGAGAGTGATGTTTTTCCCTTGCTGGGAATACTGACACCAAGGATGAGCCCCTCTCTGTCTGCGTTTGGTTATCTGCTTTACACTATTGAGATGGACCCCTATAAAGAAGAATGCATCGGGTCCATCTCGATGGTGTTAAAAAGTAGTGGAGACCGGGGGAAGTTTTCGGTACCATGCTCCGTGTCTAGTTTATTTACTGATAGGATCTGTTTTTATTAAATCCTATGATGGAGGGGAACTGTCTTCAATTCAATCAGCATAGTATCATCGACATCCATCCTAGATTTTAGGCTGAGATGCAGGGATACCACGGCCGTCAGAACAATTGACATACTATTGTGTTATCATAACATATTCAAGACATTCCCGAACTCTGACGTTGATGTCCACTCTCCCATCATCACTTCCAAATTGCTCAAATTCCTTAAGTTATGGAATCAGGCGTGTGGAGGCAGGTGATTTGACGAGTCCCACATGTACTCTGTGTTCTTCCTTCAGAGGATAGTGACGAGTGATTGTCCTCCCTCCCTTCCTCTCTCTCTTTTCTCCCTTCTCCTCTCACTCCCTGTCTCNCCACCTTCCACAGACAACATCTGGGGGGACTACGGTCCTAACGGCATGTTGGTAGAGAATAAGCACCAGGTGTCGGCGCCGGCTGCAGACACCTCCCAGGATATATACATGCCCTACGTGGCCAATGACATCACCACCTTCTTCACCCTGCTGGTGGGCATCTACTTCCCCTCCGTCACAGGTATGTTCACGTGGACATCTACTTGTATAAACAGGAGGAAAGGGAAGTGCTGCTAAGGTACACAATAACATGTATGTGTTGGTGAGAGTCTCAGCTTACAATAATGGATCTTTGTAGATAAGAAACATTTGAATTTTTTTTGACATGTATTTATTTATGTCAATAAACGGTATCCACATATACTTCCATAAAAACATTTCAACTGGCACCTGGGGACCTTTAGACGAGTCTTGTGAGACCTGTGGGCGTCCTAGAGTAAAACAACATGTACGTGTTTGCGAGAGTCTCACCTTTCCACAGAGGGGTTATGTTAGTGTTTAGGCCAAACTGTTCAGACGCTACAGACAGAAGATGATCATCTGTACTTACTTAAGACGAGTCTCGAGACGCTTGTGAGGGTCGTAGAGCAATGTGGAGAACACCTTCGTGTTTGTGAGAGTCTTCTCTTTCCATAGAGGGTTCGTAATAGTTTTGCAGGCCAAACCGTTCGGACGCTACAGACGATTGTGTTTTCGGGAAGTGTTTTCGGGAAGTGCGATATCGGCGGATGCGATGGATTGAGACGCATCCCATGCAAAAATATCTCTACCTTTAAAAATATCTCTACCTTTAAAAATATCTCTACCTTTTAAAACTGACAGATTTTTATGGTCGCGGACATCGACTCTAGGGGGTAAAAAAACAACAAGGAAACAAAGACACATTCTCTTGTGTTTGAATAACATACATTAATAAGTATTAAGTAAGCATTAGTAAGCTATATGTTAATGGTGTACATACATACTTTTAATTAATGTGTATTCCAACCAATCAACCCACATTGTGTATTTATATAGCCATTTTTACATGAACAGTTGTTGTGTTGTTGATGTTTCACAGTTAACCGGGCCCTGACCCCCCCAAAAGAACACCCCTCCCACCCATAAAGATACAAGCAGCAAGACAGCAAACCTGGACTAGGGGTGGTAGCCTAGTCCTTACCAGGGCACCCAGAGGCGGAAGACCCCCCTCCCCCCCACACACACACACCTAAAGAACAAGCACAGGATCAGTAGCCCGGCCTGGACCCCCACCCCCCCCCCCACACCTAAAAAGAGCAAGATGCAGGACAGTAACCTGGGCCTAGACCCCCCCCCCCCCCCCCCCCACACCTTAATAACAAGCAGCAGGACAGCAACCTGGACTAGGGTGGTAGCCTATGGCCTACCAGTGGCACCACCAGCGCGAGATCATACTTTAATATGTAACAACTTTCCTATTTCCCCTCCTCACAGGAATCATGCTGGATCCAACAGGTCTGTTGAGTCTGAGGGACGCCCAGAAGTCCATCCCACCATAGAGAACCATCTATGCCTCGCCACCACCACTTCATATGTATCTTTAATAGCAGCAACAACAGTACCAACATACAAGTGTTCTAATAGGGCAAATACAAGCATTCCAGCGGATGGAACTTTCACTGGGGACATTGTCCCCCCCCCCCCCCCTCCACATTCTGAAATATAATTTTTGTCCCCTACAGTTTTATCATTGGAATGTGATACAAAACGAGACAACAGTGTGCTTTAGGACCTTTTGGACATCTCTGAGTGATCGGGTAGGCTGTTTTGGAGTGTTTATCCGACTGGGAAATACAAAAAATGTCCCACTTCTAAAACCAAAGTTGTGCCCCTGCGAAGCACCTACCAAATGATTATAATAGATGACAAGTCAATGTGTTGTTATTATATCAACTTTAAACTGTAAAGGTAGGTCGTGTTCACTTGGGCAAAACGTAGCAATGGTAATCGCAAATGACAATTCTTTATTGGACAAGTTCAGGTAGTCTTACTGGTGCTCAAATGAACGTGATCATGCTTTTGTTTTTCACCTCTTTCCATTCCGATGTTAATTTCCTTAATGGTGCCACCCAGACATTAGTTCTGTCATACTGTTTGGCGCCTGCATCGAGGGGGTGGTGCTCAGAGACAAGTAAGTGCTGTTTCACTTTTCACACTTGGTATGAAAGCATCTTGTTTATTTGTTAAAGAAAGCATTACAAATGTCTTGTTTATTTGTTGAAGAAAGCATTACAAATGTCTTGTTTATTTGTTGAAGAAAGCATTACAAATGTCTTGTTTATTTGTTGAAGAAAGCAATACAAATGTGTTGTTTTTATTAGGTTAATGAAAGCAATACAAATGTGTTGTTTTTATTAGGTTAATGAAAGCAGTGCCAATGTCTTGTTTTTATTAGGTTAATGAAAGCAGTGCCAATGTCTTGTTTTTATTAGGTTAATGAAAGCAGTGCCAATGTCTTGTTTATTTGTTTCGCCCCTGTATGGGCATTGAGAGAGAAATGATCATCTGGACTGAAAACATCTGTTTGCCTTCTTAAAGCTGTTTGTCCGAGCCACATAGTAGGCCCTTGTAACACACAGCATTATAAGGGGGAGAGTTCAAGTACATTTATACTGGGTACACAATGGTCAAAGCTAGTGTGTGTCTTACTGGCTAGGCTTTTCTCTGTTTCAGAAGTGTGGTTATGCATATCCCAGTGTGAGCGTAGTATCTGAGTACTTTTCTAGTGAATACATCTGTTTGTCCTAGGTTTGGGGACTCGGTCAAAGGGAACCTGGTGATTGGCATCCTGGCTTGGCCCTCCCCCTGGGTGATTGTGATTGGCTCGTTCTTCTCATGCTGTGGAGCAGGTCTACAGAGTCTCACTGGAGCCCCCCGGCTGCTGCAGGCCATCGCAAGAGACGGCATCGTGCCATTCCTACAGGTCAGAGTCACACATACTGTAGATACATAACCGCACACGCGTGCACACACACAAACAAACTCTCTGGCTGTCCCTGTCTCCCAGGTGTTTGGTCATGGCAAGGCTAATGGAGAGCCCACCTGGGCCCTGCTGTTGACTGGTGGGATCTGTGAGATCGGTATCCTCATCGCTTCTCTGGACGCTGTCGCCCCCATCCTCTCTATGTGAGTACCCCTCTCTACTATCCTCTCTATGTGAGTACCCCTCTCTACCATTCTCTCCATATCAGTACCCCTCTCTACCATCCTCTCCATTTTAGTACCCCCCTCTACAATCCTCTCCATGTCAGTACCCTCCTCTACCAT
>NC_036854.1:24332096-24373480 GCF_002910315.2 Salvelinus sp. IW2-2015 | reverse complement strand
ATGCATTAACTTATTGGACTGGTACGTGTTACTGTTTTAACATTATTGGACTGGTACGTGTTACTGTTTATAACATTATTGGACTGGTACGTGTTACTGTTCACTTAACTGATTGGACTGAGTACGTGTACTGTTTATTAACATTATGTTGGACTGGTACGTGTTACCTGTTTATTAACATTATTGGACTGGTACGTGTTACTGTTTTATTAACATTATTGGACTGGTACGTGTTACTGTTTATTAACATTATTGGACTGGTACGTGTTACTGTTCATTAACATTATTGGACTGGTACGGGTTACTGTTCATTAACATATTGGACTGGTACGTGTTACTGTTCATTAACATGATTGGACTGGTACGTGTTACTTGTTCATTAACATTATTGGACGGTACGTGTTACTGTTCATTAACATTATTGGACTGGTACGTGTTACTGTTCAACATTATTGGACTGGTACGTGTTACTGTTCATTAACATTATTGGACTGGTACGTGTTACTGTTATTAAATTATTGGACTGGACGGTACTGTTTATTAACATTATTGGACTGGTACGTGTTACTGTCATTAAACATTATTGGACTGGTAGTGTTACTGTTCATTAACATTATTGGACTGGTATGTTTACTGTTCATTAACATTATTGGACTGGTACGTGGTTACTGTTCATTAACATTATTGGACTGGTACGTGTTACTGTCATTAACATTATTGGACTGTACGTGTTTACTGTTTATTAACATTATTGGACTGGTACGTGTTACTGTTCATTAACATGATTGGACTGGTACGTGTTATGTTCATTAACATGATTGGACTGGTACGTGTTACTGTTTATTAACATTATTGGACTGGTATGTGTTACTGTTCATTAACATTATTGGACTGGTACGTGTTACTGTTTATTAACATTATTAGACTGGTGTGTGTTTACTGTTCATTAACATTATTGGACTGGTACGTGTTACTGTTCATTAACATTGTTTGGCATGGTACGTGTTATTGTTTCATTAACATTTATTGGACTGGTAGTGTTACTGTCATTAACATTATTGGACTGGTACGTGTTACTGTTCATTAACATTATTGGACTGGTGTGTGTTACTGTTTATTAACATTATTGGACTGGTACGTGTTACTGTTCATTAACATTATTGTGCAACTGGTGGTGTGTTACTGTTCATTAACATTATTGGACTGGTACGTGTTATGTTCATTAACTATGCGAATATTGGACTGGTACGTGTTACTGTTTATTAAACATTATTGGACTGGTACGTGTTCAGTAACACGTACCAGTCCAATAATGTTAATGAACAGTAACACGTACCAGTCCAATAATGTTAATAAACAGTAACACGTACCAGTCTCTAAAATAAAAAAAACAGCAATCATTAGGAATTCTTAATCATCAGTTACCATGTGAATATTTTCACAACCGTAAAGTTTTAATAAAGGTGCATGTTTTTAACCAGTTCAATAGCATGTAATATACATGTCAGAATTAATTAACAATAATGAACCTAGTGAACAATAACTCATTAACCTGTTAATTTATTGTGTTTGTGTGCGCGCGTGTGTGGCCTATCAGTGGGAAAGCTGGGGATGTTTCTTCAGTTTGATAAGTTTATTGAAGTCTGGGGTGATGGTTGACAGGACAACTCGGAGGTCACGCTCGCTGTCCAGTTTGTTTCTGCTTTTAGTTTTCAGCATGGCCATAGCAGAGAAGCCACTTTCACACAAATAGGTAGTGCTGAACGGTAGCATGATTCTGATTGCATGACAGGCGAGAGCAGGATACTCTCCCACTAAACTGCACCAGAACTGTGGCAGTGTCATTTCCGAGATGCGCATGCTCAGTCCGCGATCAAATGACAGCTCCACCAGCTGATCCTCTTCATTGCTTGGCGACGTGACGCATCTCCACTCGAAAGGGGTCCCGTGTCTAGTCGTCTTGTCTCCCGTTCTCCTCTTGGAAGAAGTTGCAAAACTTTCCCTGCAGCTTGACATGCTGTTTAACTTATTTTTTTCAGTGTGTCGCCGTGCGCTTTGTTGATCAGATTCTGAATATCGAAATCAGCGTTGGGAAGCATGCCAATACTCCCGTTAGAAACATAATTCGCCCAAACGTAAACTTCATCTTGAAGGCATCCACTTCGTCCCTCTGTTCAAATCGATTGTGCCCCAATCCCTTGCATTGACACATTGAGCGAATTCAGATGATCAAAAATATCTGCCAGGTAGGAAACCTGTGCGAGCCATTCCTTCCAAGTCCGACCGTAGCTAGCCATTTCAACACTGCTGACGTGCGGTAAAGCGGGAAAGCGCACACACGCTCGTATGTACCCGTAACGTTGTGAAAGTCAGCAACAATATGCGCTGAGGGCGTATCCTTTCAAAATAAAAGTGACACAGAGGGGCAGTGTTTTTACAGCTAATGCCGGTTTGCCTGAGGCTGATGCCATATACACACACTCTCATTCAAATACACACATATTACACGGATACGGACACACACACATGTAAATAGTGCCAGACATGCACTCAAACATATACTTGTTGGCATTGCCCTTATGATTGTAGTTGTCCTTGATGTCCTTTGTTTTTTTGCATGGTTCTTTTCTGTTTTCCTTTGGGATCTTGGAGGGTCCGGGTCCCGGTTTTTGGCTTTGTGGGAGATCTGTCGACATGCCCCTGAGCAGGGCATTGACCCTGGATACTTCTGTCTGTCGCTTTGAATGGGAGTCTGTTGGATGACTGGTGTAGAGTAGTTGTTGAGCGGCTTCACTGCAAGTATATCGTATGTTTCATGAAAAAAATAAAAAATATAATGTTACAGCCAAACACTAACCCGGACGACATTGGACCAATCGTATGAGACTCCCAACCATCGTATGAGACTCCCAATCACGGCCGGTTGTGATACAACCTGGAATCAAACCAGGGTCTGTCATGACGCCTCTAGCACTGAGATGCAGAGCCTTAGACAGCTGCACCACTCGGGAGCACTAACAACAAAGATCCACCACCATATTTTACAGTAGGTATGTTTTTTTTCTTCATATGAATCTTTCTTTCAACGCAAAAACCAACCAATTGTGTGTGTGGGCAACGAGCTCTATTTTCATGTCATCTGACCATAGCACCAGTTCAAATCCAAGTGACAATGCCATTTAGCAAACTCAAGGGGTTTACATTGGATGACGTAAAAAATGTAGCTCTTTAGCCACGGTGGGTGGTGGTTTTGCATTGAAAGAAAGATGCGTATGCAGAAAGTGGATTTACAGTATAGGCACATGTATATTGTCTCATTTGCATATTTTGTTACAATATTTAAAAATATATACAGTACCAGTCAAAAGTGTGGACACCTACTCATTCAAGGGTTTTTCTTTTATTTGTACTATTTTCTACAAGTGAATAAAAGTGAAGACATCAAAACTATGATATAACACATGAATCATGTATCACATAGAATCATGTAGTAACCAAAAAAGTGTTAAACAAATCCAAATAGATTTTATATTTGCAATTATTCAAAGTAGCCACCCTTTGCCTTCATGACAGCTTTGCACACTCTTGGCATTCTCTCAACCAGCTTCATGAGGTAGTCACCTGAATGCATTTCAATTAACAGGTGTGCCTTGTCAAAAGTTAAATTGTGGAATTTCTTAATGCATTTGAGCCAATCAGTTGTGTTGTGACAAGGTAGGGGTGGTTTGGTAAAAGACCAAATTCCATATTATGGCAAGAACAGCTCAAATAAGCAAAGAGAAACGACAGTCCATCATTACTTTAAGACATGAAGGTCAGTCAATCCGGAAACGTCGCAAAAACCATCCAGCACTATGATAAAACTGGCTCTCGTGAGGACCGCCACAGGAAAGGAAGACCCAGAGATACCTCTGCTACAGAGGATAAGTTCATTAAAGTTATCAGCCCCAGAAATTGTAGCCCAAATAAATGCTTCACAGAGTTCAAGTAACAGACACCTCAACATCAACTGTTCAGAGGAGACTGAGTGAATTAGGCCTTCATGGTCAAATTGCTGCGTAGGAACCACTAGTAAAGGACACCAGTAAGAAGAAGAAGAGAACTTGCTTGGGCCAAGAAACATGAGCAATGGACATTAGACCGGTGGAAATATGTCCTTTGGTCTGATGAGTCAACATTTGAGATTCTTGGTTCCAACCGCTGTGTCTTTGTGAGATGCAGAGTTGGTGAACGGATGATCTCCGCTTGTGTGGTTCCCACCGTGAAGCATGGAGGAGGAGATGTGATGGTGTGGGGGTGCTTTGCTGGTGACACTGTCTGTTATTTATTTCGAATTCAAGGCACACTTAACCAGAACGGCTACCGTAGCATTCTGCAGCAATACGCCATACCATACCATCTGGTTTGCGGTTAGTGGGACTATCATTTCTTTTTCAACAGGACAACAGGACAATGACCCAAAACACACCTCCACTAAGGAGAGTGATGGAGTGCTGCATCAGATGACCTGGCCTCCACAATCACCTGACCTCAACCCAATTGAGATGGTTTGGGATGAGTTGGACTGCAGAGTGAAGGAAAGAAGCCAACAAGTGCTCAGCTTATTTGGGAACTCCTTCAAGACTGTTGAAAAGCAAGCGGTCCTTCACCCTACATATACAGTAAACTGTAAGCTACGGATGACTGTAGAACTGCTCTGTAAATGACTGTGCAGACCTGGGTTATGTTAGTAAGTACACTCTTTACTGCACACTGCACGCAGTCCTTCAGTCTGGGTATATTATGATAGGACACTACTACTCTAACTGTGCTCTCTACTCCAGGAGCCCCAGCAGTTAGTGTGGAGAGGCCCCTGTGACAACACAACACCGCCCTTTACCCCGTGTCCCCTCGCCACGACCTGATGACTTTGCCTTCCTGAGTCAGTATGTGTCAGTTGCTCTGGCTGGCACGCAGTTGTTCCTCCAGGGGCCACTCACACTGTTCAAAATGATTAGAGTCACTGGGAGAGGAAAAGTGGAGAAGTGTACCATCACCCTCTATGGCAGGTAAAGAGTCCACTCAGGGCCGTGCACAGACCTTTCAGGGGGCAGGTGCTCAAAATGAAGAAAAACATATTTTAAACATAGTCTTAACATATTTAACATGTTTTTTAACATAGGCCTATTTATTCCTGCAAAAACACACTCACTCATCACAAATTATTCATCATCTTCTAACTCTTGATGTACACTGTGTCCAAAATATTAAGAACACCTTCCTAATATTGAGTTACACCTCCCGCCCTTCCTCTTTTTTGCCCCCAGAACAACTTCAATTTATTGGGGCATGGACTCTACAAGTTGCACAGTGGTCTAAGAATCCGGAGTGGCGCAGTGGTGTAAGGCACTGCATCTCAGTGCAAGAGGTGTTACTGCAGTCCTTGGTTTGAATCCAGGCTGCATAACATCTGGCTGTGATTGTGAGTCCCATAGGGCGGCGCAGAATTGGCCCAGCGTCGTCCGGGTTTGGCCGTCAATGTAAATAAGAATGTATTCTTAATTGACTTGCCTAGTTGAATAAAGGTTAAATAAAAATACAAGGTGTTGAAAGTGTTCCACAGGAATGATGGCCCATGTTGACTCCAATTCCTCCCACAGTTGTGTCAGGTTGGCTGGATGTACTTTGTGTGGTGGACCATTCTTGATACACACAGGAAACTGTTGAGTGTGAAAGACCCAGCAGATTTGCAGTTCTTGACACAAACTGGTGTTCCTGGCACCTACTACCATACCCTGTTCAAAGGCACTAAAATATTTTCTTGCCCATTCACCCTCTGAATGGCACACGTACACAATCCATGTCTCAATTGTCTCAAGGCATAAAAATCTTTAAACCTCTTAAGGATCGGACGCTTTAAAAAAAATCTTGCCTAAACTGACATACCCAAATCTACCTGCCTGTAGCTCAGGACCTGAAGAAAGGATTTGCATATTTTTGATACCATTTGAAAGGAAACACTTTGAAGTTTGTGAAAATGTGAAATTAATGTAGGAGAATATAACACATTAGATCTGGTAAAAGATAATACAAACAAAAAAACATGCGTTTTCTATGTTTTTTTCTCCATCTTTGAAATGCAAGAGAAAGGCCATACATTCAGATAGGAGTTTAGGTGTAAATCTAGATTTTGGCCAGCAGATGGCAGCAGTGTGTGTGCAACGTTTCAGACTGATCCAGTGAAGAATTACATTACTGCACAATATTTTGTATCAAGTCTTGCAGGTGTTTGCCCAAATGTGCCGAATTGGTCAATTGATACATTTTCAAATACATAACTATAGAGAACATACACAAATGCTATGGTAATAAAAAATGTAGGTTTACACACTCCCAGGAATGTCATACATGATGAATCATTAGCTTATACACTAACTTTCACACATCTAGATGGCTGGGCGGGGTGGGTGTGGAGCCAAAGACAGCAGTGGGTTCAAACTGTAGGCCCCAGATCCTACATTTTAACATAAAAATAGAGTTTATCAAACAAAACGATGCTACATTTTATCTCTGGGAACCTCAGGATGACAAATCAGAGCAAGATTACTGAATGTAAGTACATTATTTATCTTCAGAGGTGAATGTATCAAACCAGTTGCCGTGATAAAAGTGTCTTGTTGTTGTGTACTCTCCTCAAACAATAGCATGGTATTTTTTCATTGTAATAGCTACTATTGATTGGGTACCACAGTTAGATTAACAATAATTAAAGCTTTCTGCCCATATAAGACATGTCTATGTCCCAAAAAGTTGGCTTTTGTATACAACGTCATTCGAGTCACAGCCGTCTTCATCGACCTGGCCAAGGCTTTCGACTCTGTCAATCACCATATTCTTATCGGCAGACTCAGTATGCCTCGGTTTTTCTATGACTGCCTTGCCTGGTTCACCAACTACTTTGCAGACAGAGTTCAGTGTGTCAAATCGGAGGGCATGTTGTCCGGTCCTCTGGCAGTCTCTATGGGGGTACCACAGGGTTCAATTCTCGGGCCGACTCTTTTCTCTGTATACATCAATGATGTTGCTCTTGCTGCGGGCGATTCCCTGATCCACCTCTACGCAGACGACACCATTCTATATACTTCCGGCCCTTCCTTGGACACTGTGCTATCTAACCTCCAAACGAGCTTCAATGCCATACAACACTCCTTCCGTGGCCTCCAACTGCTCTTAAACGCTAGTAACCAAATGCATGCTTTTCAACCGTTCGCTGCCTGCACCCCGCCCGACTAGCATCACCACCCTGGACGGTTCCGACCTAGAATATGTGGACATCTATAAGTACCTAGGTGTCTGGCTAGACTGCAAACTCTCCTTCCAGACTCATATCAAACATCTCCAATCCAAAATAAAAGCAAGAATCGGCTTTCTATTCCGCAACAAAGCCTCCTTCACTCACGCGCCAAACTTACCCTAGTAAAACTGACTATCCTACCGATCCTCGACTTCGGCGATGTCATCTACAAAATAGCTTCCAATACTCTACTCAGCAAACTGGATGCAGTTTATCACAGTGCCATTCGTTTTGTTACTAAAGCACCTTATACGACCCACCACTGCGACCTGTATGCCCTAGTCGGCTGGCCCTCGCTACATGTTCGTCGTCAGACCCACTGGCTCCAGGTCATCTACAAGGCTATGCTAGGTAAAGTGCCGCCTTATCTCAGTTCACTGGTCACGATGGCTACACCCACCCGCAACACGCGCTCCAGCAGGTGTATCTCACTGATCATCCCTAAAGCCAAAACCTCATTTGGACGCCTTTCCTTCCAGTTCTCTGCTGCCTGCGACTGGAACGAATTGCAAAAATCTCTGAAGTTGGAGACTTTTATCTCCTCAACAACTTTAAAAATCTGCTATCCGAGCAGCTAACCGATCGCTGCAGCTGTACATAGTCCATCTGTAAACTACCCACCCAATTTACCTACCTCACCCCCCATACTGCTTTTATTTATTTACTTTTCTGCTCTTTTGCACACCCGTATCTCTTCTTGCACATGATCATCTGATGATTTATCACTCCAGTGTTAATCTGCTAAATTGTAATTATTCGATTTATTGCCTACCTCATGCCTTTTGCACACATTGTTATAGATTCTCTTTTTTTTCTACCATGTTATTGACTTGTTTATTGTTTACTCCATGGTGTAACTCTGTGTTGTCTGTTCACACTGCTATGCTTTATCTTGGCCAGGTCGCAGTTGCAAATGAGAACTTGTTCTCAACTAGCCTACCTGGTTAAATAAAGGTGAAATAAATAAAATAAAATAAAAACATTAGCGCACATTAGCAACAACCATCCCAGTTTAGGGACACCGATCCCATATTAAACTGTCTCCCCCCTTCATTTACATGGATTGAAGTGGATTGGTGGATGGATTGGAAGTGGAGGTGGCATCAATAAGGGATCATAGCTTTCACCTGGATTCACCTGGTCAGTCTATGTCATGGAAAGAGCAGGTGTTCATAATGTTTTTGTACACTCAGTTTATAACCATCTGGGAATGTTTATTACCAGTGACAGAAAGGCCACTTTGTCCTAAATTAAAAATATATTTTGTTTTTGAATTAGAAACAAAACAAGACACATCAATGAGAAATGCCACAAACGTGGCACCAGAGCACATTTTTTTTGATAATACAATTACCATAGTGGAAAGAAAATAGGAAACTTGCAAAGTGGCCCAGATTAAGGAGAAGAGAGGACTTGATAAAACTCACAAGCACACAGGTGCACCCTACACACAACCCTCTCTTTATTCCTCTCTCAGTCCCCCCACCTTTAATTTGGGGAAATGATATAATTCTGGGGAAATAATGTTATGCAAAGACTCAGGTCCCTGAGTGGTACTGGTGTACCCAAAACAATAAACGTGTTCTATTATGGTGATTCAGCCTCATAGAGAAGTTAACAAACGTTACAGTTTAGTGTGTAGGCTAGGTGAACGATTTTGTGAGGACAACACTATATTTGTCAATCATGGGGCAGCAGAGAAAAACTCCAAAAAGTAACCCATCAGATAGGCAAAGAATTATATAGCATTTTAACAAGACCCACTAGCAGTATTGTATTGAGTGTTTGATTCAGACTTCGGCAGCAATAGCAGTTTAAGTCTGCCTGCCATTTTATCCGTTAACCCCCCAAGGCCTGAACATAGTCTAGACCATAGAGGGACTTTGGTCGTTATGCAATCTTTCCCTCAAAAAATGTGTTCACAATTTTGAATCCCCCATATTCATTTTACCAGGCCTGTGCTCGGCTTTACACAGCTTTGAGCCATATTAACCTTTACACAGATTTTCAAAATTAAATTCCTGATATCTCCCAAATGTTTTTCTTACAAAACCTGTAGCAGGGTTTTAAACAATATGATCTGTGTTTGGTCACCTTCATGGCTGTGGCAGCCGGTTTTGTGGTAAGTGGTTCAGTCTTGTGTACAGATGAGAGTGTATAGACTAGTTTCCCTCGTCGTGACGTGTGCTTCCCGAGGCACCCACCTGATGCAGTTAACCGTCTTGATTATCCTGATTAATTGGGTGGAGATAAAGAGGCTTTGAAAACACATCAAGGATGGCATAATGTGCCTGTTAGGGCCCGCTGTCTCTGTCATTATTACATTTCCATTGATTACAGAGCACATTTTGTTCTCGCCAAAGAGAAGAGGAACACCACCCATTTATCAACCCGCAGAGCACGTACAGTACATCACCTTGCAAATGGGCCAGGATTCACAAAGGGGGTGAATCTATCAAAGAAGGAATTTGTGGAAAGGCTGAGGTGCAGTGTAGACAGACCCATGTCTGGCAAAGAGCTGGAAATCAAAGAACCACGGTCATGAGTTCAAGACATAACATGCAATTGCAAGCATTAGGCAATGTCTAACAGGCCTTTCGTCTTAGCTATTTTCACATGACAATGTAAACAATGTAAACAAATGGGACTCGAAAAGGACTAACGGTATAAAGATTACGAAACAAGACATGATACCCACATCGGGGTTGGCGTTAATTCCAATTTAATTTGAAATTTTAATGAAATTCCTGAATTAACTCATGAAATGGAGAATGTATGTTGTATGTATGTTGTATTGAAATGGAGAATGTATGTTGATTTTCAATTCGTATGGAATTTAAGTTAAGGTCAAATAATTAATCTTTAGAAATTAATTGCAATTCAGTATTTTCAAAGTTAATGGAATTAATTTACATAATTTCACACATTATGACAAGAGTAAGAGACACAACACTACATAAAGAGAGATCTAAGACAACAACATAGCATAGGCAGCAACACATGAAAACACAATTGACTACAGGATTAGTTTTAAAACATTTCAAGTTGTATTGAAATTGTAGCAGATTTGTGGAATTGTTGGGGATAATAATTAATTGGGATATGAATAATTGGAATTTACCTAACATTGGAATTGAGAGTAATTTTATTATCTCTGAAGACAAGCGACAAGAGTAGGGTGACCATGACAGCAGAAGTGCACTAGGTGTGGTCATGGACTCTGGGTTTCATCCCTTACTAGATGTCCTCTGACATCTGGAGCTCCCTGGAGACATGTGCCAGGCTAGATGCTGAATGTTAAACTGCCACAGCAGGAAGCAAAAAATAATCTGTGGGTGGCGGCTTCAACTCTAGACATCAGATGGACTGTAAAATATGGGACACCTGCTGGTTCAATAAGCAAAGAACATCTGCATCAATGACAATGGAGTTTGTTAGGAGGTCCCATAGCTTTGCGATGCTGCTAAACCTTATTTGGCTAGCCCAGTTTTCCAGCACTGATGGCCACGTTAAACTAGTCTAGTCATATTCCAAGCAAACTGGGAAAATTCCCAGAACATTATCTAAGATTCCACTTATTTTTTTACTTATTTTGTACATAATGTTGCCAGAATCCATAGGCGAGCGAGTAAACTCCCACTGCCATCTGTTCTACTTACTAACATGCAATCATTGGAAAATAAAATTGATCACCTACGATTACGATTATCCAACCAACGGTATATTAAAAACTGTAATATCTTATGTTTCATCGAGTCATGGCTGAACGACGACATGGATAATATAGAGCTGGCGGGATTTTCCATGCACCGGCAGAACAGAGAAGAAGCTACGTCTGGTAAGACGAGGGGTGGGGGTGTATGTCTATTTGTCAATAATAGCTGGTGCGTGATGTCTAATATTAAAGAAGTCTCGAGGTATTGCTCGCCTGAGGTAGAGTACCTTATGATAAGCTGTAGACCACACTACCTACCAAGTTTTCATCTATATTATTCGTAGCTGTCTATTTACCACCACAGACCCGATGCTGGCACTAAGACCGCTATCAACCAACTCTATACGTACATACCCCAACCAGAAGCCATAGATTACCGGCAACATTCGCACTGAGCTAAAGGGTAGAGCTACTGCTTTCTAGGAGCAGGACTCTAACCCGGAAGCTTAGAAGAAATCCCGCTCTGCCCTCCGACGAACCGTCAATACAGGACTAAGATCGAATCATACTACACTACCTATAACAAGAAGCAGGGAACATTCCCTCAATACTCTTATAAAGTTAAAGTGTGATGTTATGAAATTATTGTTCCAATAAAGTTCCCTAAACATTCTTCAGCAATCGTGTCTGGAGTCAATTAGATTGGTTTTGAGAAAACATTACTGGAATGTTCCGCTAAAATTAATGGAGATTTGAGACACCAACCCAGGTATCTTAATTTTCTCACAGCAGGAAAATAGTCCTGCCGCAATTGGAAATTTACATTTTTGTCCATTAAGGGCATTAAGGTCCATTAAGGGCAAATCAAGTCTGAMATTTTTAAGTGGAAATCACAAACAATTTTAAACCTCGAATACACTACAAATGTTAATTTCCTGTGGCGCAAGAACATTTATCCTGCAACAGGGTGGTCAAATCAAGATCCTGTAAAGGCCTAACAACCAAATTTGTTTTGAACCTTTATTTAACTAGGAAAGTCAGTTAAGAACAAATTCTTATTTACAATGATGGCCTAGGAACAGTGGGTTAACTGCCTTGTTCAGGAGCAGAACAACAGATTTTTACCTTGTCAGCTCGGGGATTTGATCTAGCAACCTTTCGGTTACTGGCCCAATGCTCTAACCGCTAGGCTACCTGCCTCCCCAATGATGTGTATTGATAACCACAAACAGCCCAGCAAACCAGGAACATTTCCAGAACATTAGCTAACATTCCCATTAAGTTCTAGTTAGGATTTGAGCTAACATTAGGATGATAAAACGTCCCACAATTATTTTTTAGCACCAAATATTTTTTTCCAAGAAAATGTTTGAAATKAAATATCCTTGTTCACAATTGCCTTTAAAATTGTTTAACTTGGGTTAAATGTTTCAGGTAGCCTTCCACAAGCTTCCCACAATAAGTTGGGTGAATTTTTGCCCATTCCTCCTGACAGAGCTAGTGTAACTGAGTCAGGTTTGTAGGACTCCTTGCTCGCACACACTTTTTCAGTTCTGCCCACATATTTTCTATAGGATTGAGGTCAGGGCTTTGTGATGGCCACTCCAATACCTTGAGTTTGTTGTCCTTAAGCCATTTTGCCACAACTTTGTAAGTTTGCTTGGGTTCATTGTCCATTTGGAAGACCCATTTCCCACCAAGCTTTAACTTTCTGACTGATGTCTTGAGATGTTGCTTCAATATATTTACACAATTTTCCTACCTCATGATGCCATCTATTTTGTGAAGTGCACCAGTCCCTCATGCAGCAAAGGCCCCCCACAACATGATGCTGCCACCCCCGTGCTTCACGGGTTGGGATGGTGTTCTTCGGCTTGCAAGCCTCCCCCTTTTTCCTCCAAACATAACGATGGTTATTATGGCCAAACAGTTCTATTTTTGTTTCATCAGACCAGAGGACATTTCTCCAAAAAGTAAGATTTTTGTTCCCATGTGCAGTTGCAAACCATAGTCTGGCTTTTTTATGGCGGTTTTGGAGCAGTGGCTTCTTCCTTGCTGAGCGGCCTTCAGGTTATGTCGATATAAGATTTGTTTTTTTGTGGCTATAGATACTTTTGCTGTTGTTCTGGGATTGATTTGCACTTCTCGCACCAAAGTACGTTCATCTCAAGGAGACAGAACGTGTCTCCTTCCCGAGCGGTATGACAGCTGCGTGGTCCCATGGTGTTTATACTTGCGTACTATTGTTTGTACAGATAAGCGTGGTACCTTCAGGCGTTTGCTCCCAAGGATGAACCAGACTTGTAGAGGTCTTGGCTGATTTCTTTAGATTTTTTCCCATGATGTCAAGCGAAGAGTCACTGAGTTTGAAGGTAGGCCTTGAAAAACATCCACAGGTACACCTCCAATCGACTCAAATGATGTCAATTTGCCTGTCAGAAGCTTCTAAAGCCATGACATCATTTTCTGGAATTTTCCAAGTTGTTGAACGGCACAGTCAACTCAGTGTATATAAACTTCTGACCCACTGGAATTGTGATACAGTGAATTATAATTGAAATAATCTGTCTGTAAACTAATTTTGGGAAAATTACTTGTGTCATGCAAAAGGTAGATGTCCTAACCGACATGCCAAAACTATAGTTTGTTATCAAGAAATTTGTGGGGTGGTTGAAAAACGAGATTTAATGACTCCAACCTAAGTGTATGTAAACTTCCGACTTCAACTGTACATGATCAGGTGCATCCTCTTTCCAATCTTTCCAATGCTGCTGAAATGTTTTGGTACAATTCCCCAGATCTGTGCCCCGATACAATCCTGTCTCGGAGCTCTAAGGACAATTCTTTCGATCTCATGGCTTGGTTTTTGCTCTGACATGCACTGTCAACTGTGGTACCGTATATATACAGGTGTGTGCCTTTCCAAATCATGTATAATCAATTGAATTTACCACCGGTAGATGATCAATGGAAATAGGATGCACCTGATCTCAATATCGAGTCTCATAGCAAAATGTGTGAAGACTTATGTAAATAAGGTATTTCTGTATTTCTTAATTTTTTTTTAATTAGCAAAAATGTCTAAAAACCTGTTTTTGCTTTGTACTTATGGGTTATTGTATGTAGATTAATGAGAAAAAAACATTAATTTAATCCATTTTAGAATAAGGCTGTAACGTATCAAAATGTGGAAAAAGTCAAAGGGTCTGAGTACTTTCTGAATTCACTGTATATAGTTTTTTTGTGGTGTGGGTTTTATATAAGCCCTTGGGCTTCCAACCACACCTGCACACCGTTTAAATTTCATTTGTTTTTATCTGTATTATTGTCTATCACTTTTTTTCTTTGGTGCAAATAAATACAACATTTTTAAGGAGTATAAAAAATGTGTTCTGGGACTGTTCTTGCAACATCAGGTGAATGTTTTTTGCACCCTAAAAGAAATGTGTAATTATCCACGAAACTGGACAGTTTTTATGTTTAGGAAACGTATTGTTTCCACAACCAATTAAAACATTCTGGATACATTAAAGAACAGACTAAATGTCTTCTGGGAACGTTCTTGCAACATCAGGTGAATATTTTAGACAAATTGTATTTTTATAAACATAACTTGACAGTTTTTGGGTTATGAGAGCATTTGCCACAACCTAACGAATGTTCTGGGAACTTTCACAGAACCCAAATTTGTTTGCTAGGTTGTCACTGTGACCTGCTTCCACATGACCTACTCTATCTGGAATACTTAGTGTAATCTAGAATCTTTTAACAGCACAGCCATTTAACAAACGTTCTCAACCCTCTCTTCAAACCTCAACCATCTCTAAACTCTTATAATGTATCATTTAGACCGTTGTGTGCTACAGTCCGTTTGTGCTTTAGCCAACTCATTTATTTGTGCTAATTTATTGTGCCATGCTAAACATGTACAGTATGGTATGACAACGATAGAATGTCTACAGCATATACCGTATGGGACCCAGGCTAGTTGCGCCTGCCTAGGAACTGTATCGCTCTATGGTGGTTTCTCTAAGACTTCTCTGCCCTCCCCCCAAGCCCATTTAAAGCTAAGTGTAGCATTCCCAGGCGTAATGCCAGTCTCCCTGGCACTACTTTAAACCATATACACCTCAAACTGTCACACCCTGATCTGTTTCACCTGTCTTGTGCTTGTCTCCACCCCCCACCAGGTGTCACCTATTGCCCTCATTATCCCCTGTGTATTTATACCTGTGTTTTCTGTTCGTCTGTTTGTCTTGTCCCGTCAAGTCCTACCAGCATGTTCCCGTGTTTCCTGTGCTCTAGTTTTTCTTAGTCTTCCCAGTTCTGACCTTTCTGCCTGTCCTGACCCTGATCCTGCCCGCTGTCCTGTACCTGCCTGACTCTGATTTGGATTACGACCCTTTGCCTGCCTTGATTAACCTTTTGCCTGCCCCTTGTACTATAATAAACTCTGAGACTTGTACTATCCGCCTCTTGTGTCTGCATCTGGGTCTTATCCTGACGTCTGATAGTATGAACGGGCCATGGCTGACCCAGCAGACTCGGACCAGTTCCGCAACACTGTCTCCATCCAAGGAGTCGCCATTGGTAGACACGAGGTAGTACTTCAAGACCTTATGGAAAGACCCCAGACCTTGGCGTAATGCCATGACCACGCTTCCACTGCATTGCTGGAGCAATTCCGCGGGTTATCTACTAAGCAGCAAGCAACAACAGTAACCCCCCAGACTGTCAGTTACCCCGCTACCAGCGGCGGTTCTCCCCAATCTACCACGGCTTCCCAAGTTACCCTGAGTCAAGGAGACAGCCCAGCACATGGTGCAGCATTTCTTCCAGATCCATGGACTTCCGGGGGACATGTTCTCCGAACGTGGTCCTCAGTTCTCGTCCCGGTTCTGGAAGGCATTCTGCACCCTCATTAGGTTGTCGGCCAGCCTGTCTTCCGGTTTTCACCCCCAGTCTAACGGCCTTCATTGCCTCATCTCCGCCAACCCCACCACCTGGAGCCAGCAACTCCTGTGACTGGAATACGCCCACAACACCATTCCCTGCTCGGCCACTGGTCTCTCGCCTTTCGAGTGTTCCATGGGATATCAGCCCCCGCTCTTCCCTGAGCAAGAGGAAGAGGTCAGCATACCCTCGGCCCAGATGTTCATCCGTCGCTCTACCTGGAAGAGAGTCCACCCAGTCCACTCTTCTCAAGACCACCTCCAGGTATCGCCGACAGGCGGACCGCCACCGGACCACTGCTCCCCACTATCGTCTCGGGCAAAGGGTATGGCTGTCCACTTGAGATCTGCCCCTCTGGGTAGAGTCCTGTAAACTTTCCCCCGTTTTATCAGCTCTTTTCCCATCTCTAAGATTCTTAAGCCCCTCTGCTGTTCCTCTTCTGTTGCCCCCCAACCCTCTGTATACATCCCACCTTTCATGTGTCTAGGATTAAAACCTCTGTCTCACAGCCCTTTGTCTCCTGTTTCCAGGCCCACCCCTCTCCTCTGTCTCATCGACAGCCATCCGGCGTATGCGGTGAGGCGCCTCCTGAGTGTTTGACCTCGGGGCAGGGGATTCCAGTACCTGGTTGACTGAGTTATAGCCCAGAGGAGAGGTGCTGGGTCCCCGCTAGGAATATCCTGGATCCAGCCCTCATCGCTGAGTTCTGCCGCCGGCACCCTGTTCAACCAGGTATGTGCCCGGGGCTCCAGGTGGCTCCGCTAGAGGGGGGGGGGGGGGTATTGTCACACCCTGATCTGTTTCACCTGTCTTGTGCTTGTCTCCTCCCCCCAGCAGGTGTCTCCCATTGTATACCTTAGTTTTCTGTTTGTCTGTTGCCGGTTCGTCTTGTCCGTCAAGTCCTAACAGCGTGTTCCTTTGTTTCAGGTGCTCTAGTTTTTGTTTTACTTAGTCTTACCAGTTCTGACCTTTCTGCCTGTCCTGACCGTCATCATGCCTCCCGTCCTGTATCTGCATGACTCTGATTTGGATTATGACTCTTTGCCTACCTTGACTTACCTTTTGCCTGCCCCTTGTACTATAGTAAACTCTGGGCCTCGTACTATCCGCCTCCTGTGTCTGCATCTGGGTCATATCCTGAGTTCTGATACTAACACCAAACGACTCCCTGATTGTTTATTCATGCACTCCAACACGGCGCTGGTCCATCACTCTCGCCATCTCTCTTCCCCCTCCCCTTCTCTCCATTAGCCCAGCGAGCTTATGACCTATAAGGGACCCCTGCAACACAGCTGCTCTCACAGGGTTCTCCAGTGGTATCCACATCTGCACTGTGAGACCAAGAATGCTGAGAATGATGTTTTGTTGGAATAATAATTACATTTGACAATGAAAGAGTTTAATAATGTATCCTGAGTGAAAAAATGTTTTTACTAACTTTTACTGGCTTCATTAATGTTCAATCAGCTAAAAGAGGAAAACAGCTTTTGGTGAGGGGAAAAAAAGCATTTTTTGTGATATAATTTCAATTTAGAGCACTTCTACAGTGGGGCCACAATGATCAGGACAAAACGTTGACATTAATATTTATTTAACTTGAGTCCAACGTCATTCATTCAGTTGATTTTTGATTAACTGAAATTGCAGGCTATTATTGGCCTTCATATTGATATCGGTTGATAATGGTGTAACGACCCTCGCCTGTTATGAAAGCATCCTGGGTTCCATCCCTGTTTAGGACAATACTCTCCCTCTGTTCGCTACAATGGCAAAAAAATATGATAGTGTATTCAATTACCGATATTCTGCCACTCATGCGTGTGAAAATGTGTGGATCATGACATGGACCATGACAATATTTTTATAAATATCAAAGTTATATAAGAAATTCCATGCCATATCAGTTTTGGGATCAGACATAACGGCTAACTGGCCAGCAAGACCGGACACCTACCTTTTGCGGAGTGTGAGGCACCCATATTAATTTCTATGAAAGCTGGGCGTAGGCACTTTGGCTGCATGAAAATCTTACGCAGCGCAACATAAAAATCATATTTTTGTTTCTATTTCCATTTCAAGATTTCTACATGCAACTCACGACCAAGAACATTAGGACAAAGTAGCTTGTTCTCTGCCCATGCCAGCAAAAAGTTACTCTTCCAGTGTAGCAAATAGAAAGCCTTTACTGTTTTCTCGATGTCCTTATGGAGCTCTTATGGAAGAAAACAGGGGTTATCAGAACCCCCAGAATTTCCATATCGGCACATCTCTAAACAAAATAATTAAGCCATCAATTGTGGATCCCACTGAGTTGTTTCGTCATCAACTCCCTGGGTTCAGCTCATTCAACCTCAAACAACCAGACATGACAAACATCAGCCCAGCGGGAAAAACTGGTTGAAAAGACATCATTAAAACCAGAAACTGTTACAACCAGTTTTGTACACTTGGTCCTTCAATGACAAAACAAACCTCTTGCATGTATCAGTTGACGCTAGAAGCAAGTGCTTCGAAGCCCCATCATTTTCCACGGGTACAAATTGAAGTGACCTTAGCTGATGGGAGTCAAGGGCCCGGGGCCAGGGGCCGAATGGCTCTCATGTTTATGCCAGCCAGTGATCTCTGGCCACAGGGGCCCATGCAGGTCCACCAGCTCTCACAGACTCTCACAGTCTTGCACAAAGACCAGGCCATTTATTATCTGTAAGCTGATGTGACGGCAGAGGAGAGACAGCACATTGGCAGTGGCGCTGTTTGGGTTAGGTTTAACTCAGTTACCCCTCCTGCGGGCTCTGGGCTCCTATGCTGGGCCCTTCAGCGTCTATGTTGCTCTCATCCACCCCACAGCTGAGTAATGTCATCATGTTCATCACAGCCCCAAAGAGACAGGAAGGAGAGGGGCGGTTAGATCAGAGAGTCGTGATTTGGTTGGCGCACCCCCGTCCACACCCGCCTCTACCACCCCCACACACATCTGTGCAAACATCTACACACACACACACACACACACACACACACACAGACAAACAGCTCAAAAAATAACAAATTCAACCCATGCATGTACAGGCTGTGTCAGTTGGTCCTCTAGTAGTCTAGACCAATAGAGTAATCAGGCCAATTATTTCCTGCAGTCACTTTGGAAAAAAAGAAATAATGACAGGCGGCTATTTCCATACACTGTTTCCCAAGGATCCTTTTTAGGGGATATGAGAAGAAACCTTGGCAGCAAGCGAGGCGTTCCAAACCGAGTGTGAGATCCCAGGAAGATGAATCAGTCACATGGTTTGTAGACCTGATACACAGTCAACAAGGACATGTTGTCAGCATAGGGTTCAGCTGACATTTAACGGGCTTAGGTACATGGACGAGTTGAGTAAAGACAGTAGAAAGAAAGGGTAAGAGAGGGGGAGGTAAGAGGAGGTGATAGGAGAAGAAATATTGAAAGAAAAGAGAACGGAGAAAATGTCCAAGAAGTGGACACAGTTTGATTACATATAGTACCAATTCTAAAATAGAGTCCAAATAATAATGTTCTATAGTCCTCTTTTCTATTTGCATAGAATGGAATAGTAGTAATTACTTTAAAGGGAGAGTTCAACATTTTAACAAATAAGGCCTTTTTTTCTGATGAACTCATGGATACCATTTTTATGTCTCTGTTGAAAGTAGTTCCTGGAGGCATTGCTAACTAGTGTTAGTGCAATGACTGGAAGTATACAGAAGCAGCTAGCATGCAGAGACATACAAATGGTATCCATGAGTTCATCTGACTCTGGGTAAGTAGAATCAAGTGCTCAAATTTGTTGTCATTGCTTATTCACTGACTCTGTGTAGAGGTTTCTATACAGGCTTTTAGAGGGGTAACTAGAATGACGGCCACTTCCGTATCAAGTGTCCCATCTGAGCAATCCTCGTGTGTGTGTGTGTTTGTGTGTGTGTGTGGGAACGTGTGGGAGCGTGCGTGAGAAAGCAAGAGAGCGAGAGATGCAACCTACTCTGTTTAGGTTGAGAGACTGACACTGACACAGTGACAGTGTGTGTTACTGGGTATGTACTTGAAAGCACATGTACACGCTTGACATTAAAGGACATTTAATGGACACGGTCAAATTAAACTGTCATATAAAAGATTTGCAGAATAACATTTCAGTATGAAGTCACTTTATTTTGCTTGGGGTTTAAAAGCCATCCCTCGTGGTAAAGAGCTGGCAAAGCCCCAAGTCTTCTGGCCATTGTAAATCCTGTGGCACACTACTAGCATTCCCAATATTGGACAGAATATTCCAAAACAAGTCAGCAGACATAAAGTACATATCTAAGTCATGGGGTCTGACCAGGAAAAACACTTGGTAACACTTTAATTAACGTTGACAGGTATAATATTTCATCACTTGTTATAAGCATTTATGAGCCCTTATATTGTCTTATTATAAGGCTTGAAACATGTTATGCAATTCCTCAATGATCTAAACATAGCTGTTATTTAGTCAGGATCACTATGAGATGAAAGTAAGACATGGTAACACATTAGTTAAAGCTGAAATATAAAATGCTTGATTACTATTTATAAGCACGTACAGTTGAAGTCCGAAGTTTACATACACCTTAGCCAAATACGTTTCAACTCAGTTTTTCACAATTCCTGACATTTAATCCTAGTACAAATTCCCTGTCTTAGGTCAGTTAGGATCACCACTTTATTGTAAGAATGTGAAATGTCAGAATAATAGTAGAGAGAATTATTTCTTTCAGCTTTTATTTCTTTCATCACATTCCCAGTTGGTCAGAAGTTTACATACACTAAATTAGTATTTGGTAGCATTGCCTTTAAATTGTTTAACTTGGGTCAAACGTTTCGGGTAGCCTTCAACAAGCTTCATACAATAAGTTGGGTGAATTTTGACTCATTCCTCCTGACGGAGCTAGTGTAACTGAGTCAGGTTTGTAGGCCTCCTTGCTCGCACACGCTTTTTCAGTTCTGCCAACAAATTTTCTATAGGGTTGAGGTCAGGGCTTTGTGATGGCCACTCCAATACCTTGACTTTGTTGTCCTTAAGCCATTTTGCCACAACTTTGTAAGTATGCTTGGGGTCATTGTCCATTTGTAAGACCCATTTGTGACCAAGCTTTAACTTCCTGACTGATGTCTTGAGATGTTGCTTCAATATATCCACATAATTGTCTTTCCTCATGATGCCATCTATTTTGTGACATGCACCAGTCTCTCCTGCAGCAAAGCACCCCAACAACATGATGCTGCCACCCCCGTGCTTCACGGTTAGGATGAGGTTCTTCGGCTTGCAAGCCTCCCCCTTTTTTCCTCCAAACATAACGATGGTCATTATGGCCAAACAGTTTTATTTTTGTTTCATCAGACCAGAGGACATTTCTCCAAAAAAGTATGATCTTTGTCCCCATGTGCAGTTGCAAAATGTAGTCTGGCTTTTTTTATGGCGGTTTTGGAGCAGTGGCTTGTTCCTTGCTGAGCGGCCTTCAGGTTATGTCGATATAGGGCTCGTTTCACTGTGGATATAGATACTTTTGTACCTGTTTCCTCCAGCATCTTCACAAGGTCCTTTGCTGTTGTTCTGGGATTGATTTGCACTTTTCTCTAGGAGACAGAACGCGTCTCCTTCTTGAGCAGTATGACGGCTGCGTGGTCCCATGGTGTTTATACTTGAGTATTATTGTTTGTACAGATGAACGTGGTACCTTCAGGCGTTTGAAATTGCTCCCAAGGATGAACCAGACTTGTGGAGATCTACAATTTTGTCTTGGCTATTTCTTTTGATTTTCCAATGATGTAAAGCAAAGAGGCACTGAGATCGAAGGTAGGCCTTGAAATACATCCACATGTACACCTCCAATTGACTCAAAATATGTCAATTAGCCTGTCAGAAGCTTCTAAAGCCATGACATCATTTTCTGGAAAAAGTTTTTCCAAAAATGTTTAAAGGCACAGTCAACTTAGTGTATGTACACTTCTGACCCACTGGAATTATGATACAGTGAATTATAAGTGAAATAATCTGTCTGTAAACAATTGTTGGAAAAATTACTTGTGTCATGCACAAAGTAGATGTCCTAACCGACTTTAACTGCCTGACATTATAGAGAGGTCATAGGTGCTTATGATAAGTATTATAATGCTTTATAATGTGGTCATAAGCACTTGTCCCTGCCTTCCTGCAGTGTCAGCATACCCCTGTCACTGATGACATGTGGGCTAAACAGTGATGTGCACACTTGAACGCATACAGCAGGCTATTTATGGCAGGCGCCTACCTGAGAACACCCGCCTGTGGCACACAGGATTGCTAACATGTCACGCATATGGAAATATACGGAGCCAAGCAATGAAGCAATCTTGACAGGCCAGCTGTAATTTTACATGGTTATTTTATGCCTGCCTAGTGATCGAGTAATTTTCACTGTGCAGCCGGTTAATGTTTTATTCAGTCGAAAGCTCTTTTCAAAAATAGCTTTTGCTCGTCTCTCTCTCTCTCGTGCTCTCTCTCTCTCTCTCCAATGATCTCTCACTCACTCCCCCTTTCTCTCTCTCTCTCTCCACTGTTCTCTTACTCTCCCCCTTCAGCTCCTCTATCTCTCTCACCAACTCTCTCTCTCCCATCTTATTCGGTGAGAGCTGTGCCCTTGCTCTATTGCAGCGTGTCTAGCGCAGTTATCCGGCTGCACCAGCTGATTCCACTGATACACTCTTACACGAACGGGAGCGCGATAAGGGATGGATGCTCCCTGGCACAGGGCCGGTCACGAGTCACTTCGCTTTCAGGAACAGATGCCTGTAGCAAACCAACATCTGCTAAAGGCGAGGGGAGGCACTGAAGGAGAGACTGGCAGAGACTGACAGGAGAGACACACACCGATCCCTCGGATCACTTTACTCTCACCACAAAAATAAAATAAAGAACTATGTAGAGCTCTCCTGGATGAAAAATAGGTAGATATGGTTTCCAAAGTTGATATGTAGCCAATAGTTCTCACACCTTCACTGGATGTGGTGGGGACAGGGTAAGGGCGGTCTGGGGATTGGGATGGAAAATGGACCCAGAGTGAATGGTTGAGTGGTTGGAATCAGTGCCAGCAGGTCTCTTCAGGAGTGGATGAGTTCGCTGATACTTTGGTTTGCATCAGCACATAGACAGGCAGCCATGACAGTTGGTTGGGCTACAGGCTTTGGGTAGGACCCGCCCCGGGGCATCTACTGTACCAAAACAAACACAAACACACACACGGGTGACGCATCACTTATATACACACACGCAGACAGCAGGCAGGCAAGCTGCCACTGGCAAGCACGCACGCAGCCACATATACACACACACTCAACCATGACAGTTGGCCAATGCTGTATTATGGCAAAGGTTATATCAGAGTCATGGAAACCCAAACCCTCTCTGCACTTGTTCTCACACTGGGCTTTGAGTGAAATGTAAACGCTATCACAATAGCGTTGCACAACCTATTATAGACGCATCCTGCATAATGACTAGTGACTTCAGATCCAATTAAATCACGTAATGGATCTTATTTAGCCGTTATATGAAGAGCAATTGTTCCTCCTATGTTAACAGTCTAATACATGCCGGGTCCTCTTTTGTTTCCTTTCTGACATCAGTTTTAATATCATTATGCAACTATAAAAATAAGATATAATACAGTGATGTCAAACCAAATTCATTGTTCCTTCGCTACCGATTGTCTTGTGGTTTTCGTGTCCTCTCTACTATCTTGTACATCTTATCCAAAAAAAAGAAACCTCATCTTATGCAAAATATTCTCGATCTATTTCACAAGGCATTAATGAAACTGATCAATCAGGAACATAATGTGCGGTGAACAACGATCTGTTTCGAAGAAAGGGATATTTTGTTGTGTGTGTGGTCCAGCTCTGGTCCAGGGTGTTAGTACGGCTTGCTGTTCAGGAAGGCTCAGCGTCAGCAAGCCGCACTAACGCCCTGAACCAGCGCTATGTGTGGCCCCGAAGTAAACTACATTGTGAAGTCTCCATCTTACCTCTATGAGGTAGCCAATGTAGCTAGTGCCTCAGGCTACCCATATGCCAAGTGGGGATGGGCAGAGGAAGAGAGATGGCATTGGCAGGCCCAAACTGCCACCTGATCTGCATCCTAGGATCCTTGTCTTACATTGCCAGGTACAAAACCTAACACCCTTTTTTCACCATCACACGTCCAAATGTGTAAAAAGGCAGGGAATAGAAGAATGGACATGATATCACAGTGATATCTAATGGAGGTCTCCAGCACAAATAGTATTTATTCTCCTTCAAATACTTTCAGAATTTTATTGAGCCTGCCTGGAATGCCACGTGGCWGGAGTTTGCACTTTTTGGATTATTCCATTGTGTTCCATTGTGCCAAGCATGCTAAATCAAGTGCAGCTAAAGTATTTGAAAAAATACACAATCATAAACAAATACTCTCCGTGCCATGAAGGACACCTGGTGGGTCCAAAGGCAGATGATATCCAGAGCTTCGCAGACTCAAACAACACCCATAGATTCAGATTCAGATTGTTTAATAGTCAAATGTACAGGGTTGCAGGTGTGATTGCAGGGTACAGTCAACATCTTAGGCTTCGCGCTCCAACATGCAGGACTAGTGAAATAAAATAATGAAAATGGTAATAAAATAATAGAAGTAACCAGTGGTGGAAAAAATACTAAATTGTCATACCTGAGTTAAAGTAAAGATACCTTAATAGAAAATGACTCAAGTAAAAGTGAAAGACACCCAGTAAAGTCTAAAGTCTAAAAGTATTTAGTTTAAAATATACTTAAGTATCAAAAGTAAATGTAATTGCTAAAATATACTGAAGTATCAAAAGTACAAGTACAAATCATTTCAAATTCCTTATATTAAGCAAACCATATGGCGCCATTTTCATGTTATTTTTCATTTACGGATAGCCAGGGGCACACTCCAACACTCAGACATAATTTACAAACAAAGCATGTGTGTTTAGTGATCAGTAGGCATGACCAGGGATGTTCTCTTGATAAGAGTGTGTATTGGCAATGATGAATAAATAAATGTCCATTGCGGGGGAGGCAGAGTAAAGGCTGTTGAGGGGATGGAGTGGAATGACCATATGGGGAGTATTTGTATTTATTAGGGGTTCCCATTAGTTGTTGCCAAGGCAGCAGCTACTCTTCCTGGGTTCTAAACACATTAAGGAATGTACATTACACATAAAACAGTACATCATATAACATTATTACAGCACTACATATCTACAATACAAAATGTATAATACCACCGTGCTAGCGCTTGTGTACATATGCAGGTGTCTGTACTTTTGTGTGAGTCTTCACAGTCCCCGCTGTTCCATAAGGTGTATTTTTACCTGTTTTTTTATCTGATTCTACTGCTTGCATCAGATACCTGATGTGGAATAGAGTTCCATGTAGTCATGGCTCTATGTAGTACTGTGCGCCTCCCAGTCTGTTCTGGACTTGGGGATTGTGAAGAGACCACTGATGGCATGTCTTGTGGGGTATGCATGGGTGTCCGAGCTGTATGCTTGTAGTTTAAACAAACAGCTCGGTACTTTCAGCTTGTCAACACTTCTTACAAAAACAATAAGTGATGAAGTCAATCTCGCTTCCATTTTGAGCCATGAGACATTGACTTGCATATCATTAAAGTTAGCTCTCCATGTACTTTTAAGGGACAGCCGTGCTGCCCTGTTATGAGCCAATTGTAAGTCCCTCTTTGTGACACCTGACCAAACAACTGAACAGGTGCGACAAAACTAGGGCCTGTAGGACCCGCCTTGTTGATAGTGTTGTTAAGAAAGCAGAGCAGCGCTTTATTATAGACAGACGTCCCTCCATCTTAGCTACTGTTGAATCAATATGTTTTGACCATGACAGTTGACAATCCAGGATTATTCCAAGCAATTTAGTTACCTGAATTTGCTACATTTCCACATTATCCATTACAAGAATTATTTGTGGTTTAGGGTTTAGTGAATGATTTGTCCCAAATACAATGCGTTTCATTTTTGAAATACTTAGGACTAACCTATTCCTTGCCACCCATTCTGAAGTATATATTGTTGAGTCTTCCGCATACATAGACACACTGGCTTTACTCAAAGCCAGTGGCATGTTGGTAATAAAGATTGAAAAGCGTAAGGGTGTCACGCCCTGACCTTAGAGATCCTTTTTATGTCTCTATTTTGGTTTGGTCAGAGTTGGGGTGGGTATTCTATGTTCTATGTTGTGTATTTCTTTGTGTTTGGCCGGGTGTGGTTCTCAATCAGAGGCAGCTGTCTATCGTTGTCTCTGATTGAGAACCATACTTAGGGAGCCCTTTTTTCCACCTGTCTTTGTGGGAAGTTGACTTTTGTTTAGGGCACATAGCCTTCAGCTTCACGGTTTGTTTTTTGTAGTGTTTGTTGTTTTTGTTCGGCGYCTTTTTCCCAAATAAAGAGAAAATGTACGCTTACCACGCTGCACCTTGGTCCTCTCCTTTCAACAGCCGTGACAAAGGGGCCTAGACAGCTGCCCTGGGGAATACCTGATTCTACCTGTATTATGTTGGAGAGGCTTCCATTAACAAACACCCTCTGTGTTCTGTTAGACAGCTAACTCTTTATCCACAATATAGCAGGAGGTGTAAAGCCATAACATATACGTTCCTCCTGAAGTCCACAATCAGCTCCTTTGTTTTGCCTACGAGAGGTTGTTTACGTGGCACCACGCCATCAGAGTGCCTACCTCCTCCCTGTTGGAACTGTGTGAGGCCACGCAGTCGTGGGTATACATAGAATGCTACCACATGCTTCAAGACGTCCACCATTGTTCCTTACCGAAGAAAGCAAAGGTAAATTAACTAATTGACTATCGCCCCGTAGCACTCACTTCTGTCATCATGAAGTGCTTTGAGAGACTTGTCAAGGATAATATCACCTCTATCTTACCTGACACCCTAGACTCTCTTCAATTTGCTTTCCGCCCCAATAGATCCACAGACGATGCAATTACCATCGCACTGCACACTACCCTATCCCATCTGGATAAGAGGAAAACCTATGTAAGAATGCTGTTCATTGACTATAGCTCAGCATTCAACACCATAGTACCCTCCAAGCTCATCATTAAGCTTGGGGCCCTGGGTCTGAACCCGGACCTTTACAACTTGGTCCTGGAGTTCCTGACGGGCCACCCCAAGGTGGTGAAATTAGGATAAAACACCTCCACTTCGCTGATCCTCAACACTGGGGCCCCAAAAGGATGCACACTCAGCTCCCTCTTGTACTCCTTGTTCACCCATGACTGCGCGTTCACGCACGCCTCCAACTCAATCATCAAGTTTGCAGACGACACAACAGTAGTAGGCCTGATTACCAACAATGAAGAGACAGCCTACAGGGAGGAGGTGAGGGCCCTGAGAGTGTGGTGCCAGGAAAATAACCTCTCCCTCAATGTCAACAAAACAAAGGAGCTGATTGTAGACTTCAGGAAACAGCAGAGGTAGCACCCCACTATCCACATCAACGGAATACGCAGTGGAAAACGTGGAAAGCTTCAAGTTCCTCAGCGTATACATCACTGACAAACTGAAATGGTCCACCCACACAGACAGTGTGGTGAAGAAGGAGGAAAACCCTCACAAACCTTTGCAGATGCACAATTAAGAGCATCCTGTCGGGATATATCACCGCCTGGTACGGCAACTGCACCGCCCGCAACCGCAGGGCTCTCCAGAGGGTCTACCCAATGCATCACTGGGGGAAAACTACCTGCCCTCCAGGACACCTACAGCACCCGATGTGACAGGAAGGCTAAAAAGATCATCAAGGACAACAACCACCCAAGTACACTGCATGTTCACCCCGCTATCATCCAGAAGGTGAGGTCAGCACAGGTGCATCAAAGCTGGGACCGAGTGACTGAAAAACAGCTTCTATCTCAAGGCCATCAGACTGTTAAAAACCGTTAAATAGCCATCACTAGCACATTAGATGCTGCTGCCCTATATACATAGACTTGGAATCACTGTCCACTTTAATAATGGAACACAAGTCACTTTAATAATATTTACATATTTTGCAATACTCATCTCATACAGTTGAAGTTGGAAGTTTACATGCACCTTAGCCAAATACATTTAAACTCAGTCTTTCACAATTCCTGACATTTAATCCTAGTAAAATTCCCTGTCTTAGGTCAGTTCGGATCACCACTTTATTTTAAGAATGTGATAATTTCTAATAGTAGAAAGAATAATTTATTTCAGCTTTTATTTCTTTCATCACATTCCCAGTTGGTCAGAAGTTTACATACACTAAATTAGTATTTGGTAGCATTGCCTTTAAATTGTTTAACTTGGGTCAAACGTTTCAGATAGCCTTCAACAAGCTTCATACAATAAGTTGGGTGAATTTTGGCCCATTCCTCCTGACAGAGCTGGTGTAACTGAGTCAGGTTTGTAGGCCTCCTTGCACGCACACGCTTTTTCAGTTCTGCCCACAAATGTTCTATAGGATTGAGGCTTTGTGATGGTACTCCAATACCTTGACTTTGTTGTCCTTAAGCCATTTTGCCACAACTTTGTAATTACGCTTGGGGTCATTGTCCATTTAGAAGACCCATTTCCCACCAAGCTTTAACTTCCTGACTGATGTCATGAGATGTTTCTTCAATATATCCACATAATTTTCCATTCCTCATGATGCCATCTATTTTGTGAAGTGCACCAGTCTCTCCTGCAGCAAAGCACCCCAACAACATGATGCTGCCACCCCCGTGCTTCACGGTTGGGATGGAGTGCTTTGGCTTGCAAGCCTCCCCCTTTTGTCCTCCAAATATAACGATGGTCATTATGGCCAAACAGTTCTATTTTTGTTTCATCAGACCAGAGGACATTTCTCCAAAAAGTACAATCTTGTCCCCATGTGCAGTTGCAAACTGTAGTCTGGCTTTGGTGTTGGAGGTTTGGTGTTTGGTGTTGGAGCAGTATTTTCTTCCTTGCTGAGCGGCCTTTCAGGTTATGTTGATATAGGACTCGTTTTACTTTGGAAATAGATATTTTTGTACCTGTTTCGTCCAGCATCTTCAAATCAAATCAAATCAAATCAAATTTTATTAGTCACATACACATGGTTAGCAGATGTTAATGCGAGTGTAGCGAAATGCTTGTGCTTCTAGTTCCGACAATGCAGTAATAACCAACAGTAATCTAACCTAACAATTCCACGCTACTACCTTACACACACACACAAGTGTGAAGGGATAAAGAATATGTACATAAAGATATATGGATGAGTGGTGGTACAAACGCATGGCAGATGCAGTAGATGGTATAGAGAACGGTATATACATATGAGATGAGTACTGTAGGGTATGTAAACATAAGTGGCATAGTTTAAAGTGGCTAGTGGTACATGTATTGCATAAAGATGGCAAGATGCAGTAGATGATATAGAGTACAGTATATACATATGAGATGGGTAATGTAGGGTATGTAAACATTGTATTAAGTGGCATTGCTTAAAGTGGTAGTGGTACATTTTTACATAATTCCATCAATTCCCATTTTTAAAGTGGCTGGAGTTGAGTCAGTATGTTGGCAGCGGCCGCTAAATGTTAGTGTGGCTGTTTAACAGTCTGATGGCCTTGAGATAGAAGCTGTTTTTCAGTCCTCGGTCCCTGCTTTGATGCACCTGTACTGACCTCGCTTCTGGATGATAGCGGGGTGAACAGGCAGTGGCTTGGGTGGTTGTTGTCCTTGATGATCTTTATGGCCTTCCTGTGACATCGGGTGGTGTAGGTTCCTGGAGGGCAGGTAGTTTGCCCCTGGTGATGCGTTCTGCAGACCTCACTACCCTCTGGAGAGCCTTACGGTTCTGGGCGGAGCAGTTGCCGTACCAGGCGGTGATACAGCCCGACAGGATGCTCTCGATTGTACATCTGTAGAAGTTTGTGAGTGCTTTTGGCGACAAGCCGAATTTCTTCAGCCTCCTGAGGTTGAAGAGGCGCTGCTGCGACCTCGGCTTCACAAGGTCCTTTGCTGTTGTTCTGAGATTGATTTGCACTTTTCGCACCAAAGTACGTTCATCTCTAGGAGACAGAACGCGTCTCCTTCCTGAGCGGTATGACAGCTGTGTGGTCCTATGGTGATGGTGTTTATACTTGCGTGCGTACTATTGTTTGTACAGATGAACGTGGTACCTTCAGGCGTTTGGAAATTGCTCCCAAGGATGAACCAGACTTGTGGAGGTCTACAATTTTTTCTGAGGTCTTGGCTGATTTATTTTGTTTTGCACATGATGTCAAGCAAAGAGGCACTGAGGTTGAAGGTAGGCCTTGAAACGTCCACAGGTACACCTCCAATTGACTCAAATTATGCTTCTAAAGGCATGACATAATTTTCTAGAATTTTCCAAGCTGTTTAAAGGCACATTCATCTTCGTGTATGTACACTTCTAACCCACTGCAATTGTGATACAGTGAATTATAAATGAAATAATCTCTGTAAACAATTGTTGGAAAAATGACTTGTGTCTTGCACAAAGTAGATGTCCTAACCGACTTGCCAAAACTGTAGTTTGTTAAGAAGAAATGTGGAGTGTTTGAAAAATGTGTTTTAATGACTCCAACCTAAGTGTATGTAAACTTCCGACTTCAACTGTATATACTGTATTCTATCCTATTGTACTGTATCTTAGTCTATGCCGCTCTGACATTGCTCGCCCAAATATTTATATATTCTTAATTCTATTCCTTTACTTTAGATTTGTGTGTATTGTTGTGAAATTGTTAGATTTTACTGTTAGATATTACTGCACTGTTAGAGCTASAAACACAAGCATTTCACTACAACCGCAATAACATCTGCTAAACAGATATCTCCTCCTGATTTGTATACAGGAGGGGACTGAGGATGTACCCTTGTGGGGCCTCCGTGTTGAGGATCAGTATCGAGGAGGTAATGTTGCCTACCTTTACCACCTGGGGGCGGCCCATCAGGAAGTCCAGGACTCAGTTGCATAGGGAGGAGTTCAGACCCAGACCCAGGGTAGTGAGCTTTTGTAATGATATCATAGTGCAGGGGCGTTAGGAGCCCCTGCCACATACGCCTTGTGTCCGACCCACTGAATTGCTCCTCCACTTTGACTCTATGCTTGTGTTTCGGCATCTTGATCCATCTGCGTCAGTCATATTTGTACTGCTTAACCAACGTTTTGTCCCAGGTCATCTTGATCTGTTCATGAGCAGCATCTTTCTCTTTCAGTTTTGCTACAAGGCTGCTATCAATCCACGTTTTTGAGTCTGGTACATTTTGAAAGATACTATCGGTATCACTTCATCTATGCATTTCTTGATGAATCTGGTGACTGAGTCGACGTATTCATTGACATTTTCTCCAGAGGCAACCCAGAACATATTCCAGTCCATGTGATAAAAACAGAGCATGAATTCTAATTGGTCGGACAAACGCTGTACAGACCTGATCACCGGAACTACCACACAGGAGTGATGGTTGCTGATAATGGGCCTCTGTACGCTATGTAGCTATTCCATAAAAATTCTGCCGTTTCCAGCTACAATAGTCATTTACAACATTAACAATGTCTAAACTGTATTTCTGATCAATTTGATGTTCTTTTAATGGACAAAAAAAAAGGCTTTTCTTTCAAAAACAATGACATTTCGAAGTGACCTCAAACTTTTGAACGGTAGTGTATATTGGGAGTAGTCCCTTTCCTCAGCCACAGTGTATTATATGTGCAAAAGTACTCTCACAACTCTATGAAACCTTCACTCTTGCGCAGACATTTAGAAACAAAACATGCCAATTTGAAAAATAAGCCACAGAGTTTATTGAGAGAGAATTAAGATGACTTTCGAGTAGTAAGTCATGTATAAAAACAATAGATACCATTAATAAGAAGGGGCTAGAAATTTCTTATTTGGTGAGCTACCGAGTGGCAAGGACAGGCACGCCCCATATGGCTGGGACAATGCTGGGGGAAAAGACCAAAAAAAACTATATAGACAATGTCTTCATCAAACAATACTGTTTCACGACGCATCAGTTACATGGCAGGAGATGTCGTGAAACAGTTACTGCTTCGCATACAAACCAGTGAATTCTATGCATTACAGCTGGATGCGTCAACAGACGTGGCGGGCCTGGCACATCTCATGGTATATGTCTGTTAAGTTTATGGGGGGTCAATTAAGGAAGACATCCTCTTCTGCAAACCACTGGAAACCAGGACAACAGGAGAGGATATTTTTAAAGTACTGGACAGCTTTGTGACATCAAATGGACTTTGGTGGTCAAGATGTGTTGGTCTCTGTACTGATTGCGCAAAAGCCATGACAGAGAGACATAGTGGAGTGGTAGCGCAAGCAGTTCCTCTCAACACCACTTGGGTACACTGCAGCATCCACCGAGAGACTCTTGCTGTCAAAGGAATGCCTGACAGCTTGAAAGACGTTTTTGACACTAGAGTGAAACTGGTTAACTTTGTTAAAGCAAGGCCCCTGAACTGTCATGTATTTTCTGCACTATGCAATGATATGGGCAGCGACCATGTAACGCTTTTACAACATACAGAAATGCACTGGTTATCAAGGGGCAAAGTATTGACATGTTTTTTTGAATTGAGAGACAAGATTAAAGTTTACTTTACTGACCATAATTGTCACTTGTCTGACCGCTTGCCAGTTTCTCACGCGACTGGCCTATCTGGGTGATGTTTTTCTCGCTTGAATGATCTGAAACTAGGATTACAGGGACTCTCCGCAACTATTTTCAATGTGCAGGACAAAATTGAGGATATGATTAAGAAGTTGGAGCTCTTCTCTGTCTGCATTAGCTAGGACAACACACAGGTCTTTCCATCATTGTATGATTTTTGGGCTGCGCTCAGAGTATCCTGCCTTGGCAAATCACTGTGAAAAGACACGGATGCCCTTTGCAAGCACATACCTATGTGAGAGTGGATTCTGGTTCCTCAGTAGCATGAAAACTAAATACAGGCACAGGCTGTGTGTGGGAAATGATTTAAGACTGAGACTCTCTCCAATACAACACAACATTGCAGAGTTATGTGCATCCTTTCAAGCACACCCTTCTCACCTTTGGTGAGTTATTTACAATTTTCGATGAACAAATAAAGTTTTATATTTAAGATGGCTAAATAAATTGCCAAATTATTGATTATTATATTAATATTTGTGCCCTGGTCCTATAAGAGCTCTTTGTCACTTCCCATGAGCCTGCTTGTGACAAAAACACAAATTCTTATGTTTAATAAATGTATAGTTTTGTGTTTGGCAGGCTTACAACGACGGCAAAAAACAACATTTGAGAGTGCGCTGACCATGTTGCTAGAGGGGGTACGCAGCTGGAGGTTGAATGTTTGAAGGGGTAGGGGACTATAAAACATTTGGGAACCACTGCTTTAGATAATTCAGAATTTCAGATCAACTGCAATTAAACATGTCTGGAAAAATGACCAGCAAGGGGCTGGAGATTAAATATGTATATGTAGGGTATATTACCGCTCTCAGGTGTTGCCATACAACTTGTGGACACAGACTCAGGTGATAGTGACACTAGCATTGCCTGTGGTTTCTGAAACCATCTACAGAAAGAAGCAGTTTGTAATTATCTCCCTTTTCGTTTATATAATCTAGCACTCTACACATGGACTCTCTCTATCTCCATAGTATCTATCCTACTCCAGTGTTTCACAAACCTCTTTCCAAGTACCCCCAGCCAAATACACTTATTTGATGTGTTCCATTACAAGCACACCTGATTCAACTGGTTAACTAATCCTCAAGCCCTTGATTAGCTTAAATCAGATGTGCTGCTGATACTTCATATGTTAAAAAAAAAGTGGAACTTGCTGGGGGTACTCGAGAAGGTGTTTTGGATTGCTACTTACAATTCGTTATTGGCTGTAGGCCACTGTACACGTTTCCAATATCTTTCCCTTTCAGGTCATGGGAGGAGAAACTTTACCCAGGAACCAAACTTTATCCCAAAGACAACCATTTGATTATTGCAAGTGTTACATCCAATCAATCCCTCAACAGACAGACAAGAAAAGGTTCACAATGCCTAGCCCTGACATATTTTCTGTTCAGTGGCTTTCAATCAATGGCTACTGATATCCTTACACTAAAACCTTCTCCTGATGTCTACGACACAAATCGAAAGGAGAGTTTGAGATACGGGTTTAACATTTTAAAATGCTCTGTACATCAAGGTAGAGTGTAGTTATGTTCCATGAAGGAAAGTTTATAGAGAACATTACCTGCCAAAAACAATTGTAAAGTATCTAAAAACTCTTCCTCCGTAAAATCAATCAAATGTTCAGCATATTTTTGGACAACAAGCTTTACTCGTTGCCAGAAAGCAATTCAACGCGTGGTGTACTTTACTGAGTTTCTGTGGCCTGTGTTTTCTAGACGTATCTTGTTTCTGCGATTGCGCTCTCTTCATCACAAATTTCCACTCAAAGGATTAGCACATAAATCATATTGCTATACCTGTCCATGAGTCACTGAGAGGAACGTGTGTGTGTGTGTGTGTGTGTGTGTGTGTGTGTGTGTGTGTGTGTGTGTGTGTGTGTGTGTGTGTGTGTGTGTAGTGTGTGTCTGTCTGTACAAGCTCTGGGTAGACGAGCGGCCCATAATTCAATATTCTGGGTACATGAGATTATGTCCATTGTTTCATTCAGAAAACGCCACATGGCAAACCAAACAGTACGAACTGGTGGGGTCGAAAACGACAATATGAAGTTGATTTGCCGGACTCTGCAGATGGTCCATTGTATTTACTTATCCCTTGGATTGAACCTGAATTTGTGAATGTCTCATAGAGGGATTTGGATCCTATTTTGTATAGTTTAAAGCTGACCAGATCCCGCTAACTTATCATCTTATGAATGAACACAATAATGTTTTGTTTAGCAAGGTTAACAAGCAGTCCTTTTCCATTAAAACAACAGAACATAAGAACACAACAGAAAAACATTCTGCAAACATGTCAGGAGCACAGCCACATCTCCAATATCCTCAGTTTCACAGCACTTCGTGGAACGAGCTTTCACAGCCAAAAATACTCTGCATCGTTTCATTATTTTCTCTCTCTGCTTTCCTGACAAAAATCCTGAAAATCCATTAAATATTTTGACAAATCCGATGACAAATTGACAAGGATTAATTTCCTTTAATCTCTGTGGGTTACATGAGAGATGTTTCATTTCGACACTCCATGGTAGGAATGTGTGTTTTCCCTCTATTTGACAAAGGCCATTTTCTGCCATGCCAGGGCTATGCCCGGCTTGTCGCTGGTACAATAGTAGGAGTGGCTACTGCCTGGCTCTGACTGGTTGTTCTATAGTGCCACTGACACTCAGGGCTCCAGTGCTCCTTGTCACTTTGAATCTATGTTTTATGTTTCCTTTATGTAAGGGCTTGAGAAAGCAAGGGCTAGGAGGCCACTATTCTCTCTTAATAATACCGCTGATAATATAACGCTCACTCATCATGCCTCCGCAAGTACTCGTGGCTATCATTTTATTTTCTGAAATTAGGATAAGTGCCTTGTCATCTTTTGGAGGTATTGTTTTGATTCAGAGTGAAAGAGGAGGGTACTGCCAATGGGGGTGAGGTGGTGGCATCCCATTTGAATAGTTCTAAGAGTGTTTGAATATGAATGTTTTAAAGGGATAGTTTGGCAAAATTACATATTTCGGTATTTGTTTCTTTACCTTGAAAGCAGTCTATGGACAAGGAGTGACTGCAATCCACACTTTGTTTCGCTAAACACGCCAGTACTTATTAGCATTTTCAGGCCCAAAAAATGGAGCTATTGCCCTTTGAGCGTGTTTTAAATGTCGTGCCCATGACTGCTTTCAAGGTAAGGAAACAAAAATCTAAATATGTCATTTTGCTAAACTATCCCTTTAACCCTTTCTACTCAAGGGAATTGGCATATATGGGTATGGCTGAATTGAAATGTTTCTTACAGAAGAAATATGAAAAGCATGTGCATAACCGTATTAGCAACTGAAAGGGAACAGTTTGGAGATTATTGAAAAACGATTAGACCCAAGGTCAGGACACAACAGTTCACCTAATACTCTGGATACATTTCAGCAACATGATACAAATATTTCTCGAAAATCTGGGGTAAGTACAACATAAAACAAAATAATTACAAGGGTTTGAGTAAGAGAACTAATGGGGTCCTCGAAGTGGCCACACGCCTCTCCAGAGTGTGCACAGTTCCTAAGTCATTTCAATGCACTTTTATGACTCAAAGAAGAGTCTTCAACTAAAAGGTGCTTTTATGAGCTCTCCTAGCAAGCACACTTATCGTTGTTTTGTTTGGAACACAACCCTTCATCCCCACCATAACACAATTACTGTTGTTTACACAATCCCCCAAAAACGGCCCATTATAAATCGCAATCAGGCTCAGATAGGCATCATTTGACCGCTTTACTATTGCCAACATGATTAGCTAAGTATGACAAATAAATATGGCATTACAGTGTAAGGCTTTCACGATGCAATTCAGGGAAACAGATCATTATTTTGGTGCGCATGGAAAGGAGACAAGAGTGCATTCTGGTGCGTGTTTCTACTGCAAATGTTCTTCACAATAGACAAACCTAGGATCATTCTATTCAGAATAACCCAGGGTAACTTTACATCAAACATAGTGATCATAAATGTTGACACTGTATATGACATGAGTGGAAATGTGAAGTGCACATTTGGACTTCTGGGTGTTCTCCTCAACGTCTCATCTTTCAAAATACATAGTCCTCTTAATAACGGCATATCCCTCAATCAGACAACAACAAATGTGCTACAGTTGCCTAATTAGCAGGAGGGATAGGGGCAACTGCTTGCTACGGTTACGGTTAGTACGGAAGCCCTAATGCCCAGGGCAAAGAAAATTATAAAAATTGACTCTTGGAATTCTCATCCAAATGACTTAGTATCTTGTTCCAACGACTTAGAATCTCATTTGAACGATTTAGTGTCTTGTTTGAACGACTTAGTCTTTTTCCCTATGTCGTTCAAATGACTTAATTGTTCTTTTGTCTACTTAGTCCTCATTTGTTATGCAGCGCCAGCTGTGTTTGTCAGACCGTTGCTGCAGCCATTCATTAACTGATTACATTCATTGATATGATAAATTCTCCTTCCAGACTCACATTAACCATCTCCAATCCAAAATGAAATCTAGAATCGGCTTCCTATTTCGCAACAAAGCATCCTTCACTCATCCTGCCAAACATACCCTCGTAAAACTCACCATCCTACCAATCCTCGACTTCAGCGATGTAATTTACAAAATAGTCTCCAACACTCTACTCACCAAATTGGATGCAGTCTCACACACTTTGTCACCAAAGCCCCATACACTACCCACAACTGAAAACTGTACGCTCTCGTTGGCTGGCCCTCGCTTCATACTCGTCGTCAAACCCACTGGCTCCAAGTCATCAACAAGTCTTTGCTAGGTAAAGCCTGCCTTATCTCAGCTCACTGGTCACCATAGCAGCACCCGCCCGTATTTCGCGCTCCAGCAGGTATATCTCACTGGTCACCCCCAAAGCTAATTCCTCCTTTGGTCGCCTTTCCTTCCAGTTCTCTGCTGCCAATGACTGGAACGAACTGCAAAAATCACTGAAGCTGGAGACTCATATCTCCCTAAATAGCTTTAAGCACCAGCTGTCAGAGCAGCTCACAGATCACTATATCTGTGCATAGCCCATCTGTAAATAGACCATCCAACTACCTCATCCCCTTACTGTATTTTTTTTTTTTATCTTGCTCCTTTGCACCCCAGTATTGTAACGACTCTCGTCGTTGGATGAAGGAGAGGAGGACCAAATCGCAGCGTGGTGTGTATCCATATTTATTTGAATACTTCTTTTACACGAACAAAAACAATAAACAAAACGAAACCAACGACGCTACAGTCCTGAACATGTGAACCTATAAAACAAAGAACGCAACGAACAGGAACAATCACCCACAAACAAACAGTGAGAACAGCCTACCTAAATATGGTTCCCAATCAGAGACAACATAAAACACCTGCCTCTGATTGAGAACCATATCAGGCTAGTTAGACAACCCTAAACCAAACATAGAAACACATAACATAGAATGCCCACCCAGCTCACGTCCTGACCAACTAAACAAAGACTGAACAAAGGAAATAAGGTCAGGAACGTGACAAGTATCTCTACTTGCACATTCGTCTTCTGCACATCAATCACTCCAGTGTTTAATTGGTATATTGTAATTACTTCCCCACCATGGCCTATTTATTGCCTTACCTCCCTTATCTTACCTCATTTGCACACAATGTATATAGACTTGTTCTACTGTATTATTGACTGTATGTTTGTTTATTCCATGTGTAACTCTGTGTTGTTTTATGTGTCAAACTGCTGTGCTTTATGGCCAGGTCGCAGTTGTAAATGAGAACTTGTTCTCAACTACCCTACCTGGTTAAATAAAGGTGAAATAAATCAAAATGATTACTCATCAGTTCTTTGATAGGGCTGCTTTGAATGCCCGAACATGTAAGTGGGCCAACAAGATCTCATGGTTTTACCAATTTGACTTCAGATTCCTTGGTCAGCGAGGTGACCAAGAACCCGATGGTCACTCTGACAGAGCTCTAGTTCCTCTGTGGAGATGGGAGAACCTTCCATCTCTGCAGCAATCCATCAATCAAGCCTTTAGGGTAGAGTGTCCAGACAAAAGCCACTCCAAAGTAAAAGGCACATGACAGCCTGCTTGGAGTTTTCCAAAAGGCACCTAAAGGAGAAACAAGATTCTCTGGTCTGATGAAACCAAGATTGAACTCTTTGGCCTGAATGCAAAGCGTCATGTCAGGAGGAAACATGGCACCATCGCTACGGTGAAGCATGGTGGTGGCTGCATCATGCTGTGGGAATTTTCGCAGCGGCAGTTGATGAAAGACTAGTCAGGATCGAGGGAAAGATGAACGGCGCAAAGTACAGAGAGCTCCTTGATGAAAACCTGCTCCAGAGTGCTCAGGACCGCAGACTGGTCTGAAGGTTCACCTTCCAACAGGACAACTTTGCGTTGTCCATACCAGACCGCCTGGTATGGAAATTGCACCATCTGCAACTGCATGGCTCTCCAGAGGGTGGTGCGGTCAGCCCAACGCATCACAGGGGGCACACTGTCTACCCTCCTAGACATCTACAGCACCCGGTGTCACAGGAAGGCCAAAGATTTCCTCACGCACCTCAGCCACCAGAGCCACGGCCTGTTCACACCGTTACCATCTGTAAGGCGGAGACAGTACAGTTGCATCAAAGCTGGGAATGAGAAACTGAGAAACAAAATAAAATCAAACCTAATTTTATTTGTAACATGCGCCGAATAACCGTGAAATGCTTACTTATTAATGCTTACTTACCCATTAAGTCAAACTGTGATTAGTTGATTCCACTGTCACTACAAATTTTTGCCCTAATACGGTTTAATGGTGGATGCCTTTACCTAGCTTCTGATGGCCTAGCCAATGGCTGACTTGGCTAGATTTATCTCCCCAGAGACAAAAGAAAAATGTGATTGGATCTTTTTTTCTCTTCAGAGTTAACCCTTTCTTTTCTAACAAAAATTGAAGAGATAAAATCAGAACATGATTGAACATAATAATATCATTATCGTTATTATTATATTATTATTATAATTATTTTAGAAATCCTTTGTCCTTTTCTGAAGGAGTAGAATGCCCATTGTTCCCCACTGTGTTTGGGTAAGTAATCATTTGTAGAGTGGCTCTGTTTTTTCACTATTTTGAATGTCTAAAGAATCCATATGTTCTGAAATATGAACACAGAAATATTGGACATTTTGAACTCTTATTATGTTGGTGATTTCAACACCATTATCTCAGAAACTCTAGACCCTCTCCAAATTGCATACCGCCCCAACAAATCCACAGATGATGCAATCTCTATTGCACTCAACACTGCCCTTTCCCACCTGGACAAAAACACCTACACTACCGGTCAAAAGTTATAGAACACCTACTCATTCAAGGGTTTTTTCTTTATTTTTACTATTTTCTAGATTGTAGAATAATAGTGAAGACATCAAAACATTTGGAATCATGTAGTAACCAAAAAAATGTTAAACACATCTAAATAAATTTGATATTTGAGATTCTTCAAATCGCCACCCTTTTCCTTGATGACAGCTTTGCACACACTTGCCAAAAAATAAAAATAAACCTTGAATGAGTAGGTGTTCTATAACTTTTGACCGGTAGTGTATGTGAGAATGCAATTAATTGACTAGCTCAGCGTTCAACACCATACTGCCCTCAAAGCTCATCACTAAGCTAAGGACCCTGGGACTGAACACCTCCCTCTGCAACTGGATCCTGGACTTCCTGATGGGCCGCCCCCAGGTGATAAGGGTAGGCAACAACACATTTTTATTTATTTTTATTTTATTTAACCTTTATTTAACCAGGTAGGCAAATTGAGAACACGTTCTCATTTACAATTGCGACCTGGCCAAGATAAAGCAAAGCAGTTCGACACATACAACAACCTACCAATCCTCGACTTCGGTGATGTCATTTACAAAATAGCCTCCAAAACCCTACTCAATAAATTGGATGCAGTCTATCACAGTGCCATCCGTTTTGTCACCAAAGCCCCATATACTACCCACCACTGCGACCTGTACACTCTCGTTGGCTGGCCCTCGCTTCATACTCGTCGCCAAACCCACTGGTTCCAGGTCATCTACAAGACCCTGCTAGGTAAAGTCCCCCTTATCTCAGCTCGCTGGTCACCATAGCAGCACCTACCTGTAGCACGCGCTCCAGCAGGTATATCTCTCTAGTCACCCCCAAAACCAATTCTTTCTTGGACGCCTCTCCTTCCAGTTCTCTGCTGCCAATGACTGGAACGAACTACAAAAATCTCTGAAACTGGAAACACTTATCTCCCTCACTAGCTTTAAGCAACCAGCTGTCAGAGCAGCTCATAGATTACTGCACCTGTACATAGCCCATTATAATTTAGCCCAAACAACTACCTCTTTACCTACTGTATTTATTCATTTATTTATTTGCTCCTTTGCACCCCATTATTTCTGTCTCTACTTTGCGCTTTCTTCTCACTGCCAAACCAACCATTCCAGTGTTTTTATTTTTTATTTTACTTGCTGTGTTTGTTTCATTCGCCTCCATGGCCTTTTTATATTTTTATTTATTTATACATATATTTGTTTGCCTTCACCTCCCTTATCTCACCTCACTTGCTCACATTGTATATAGACTTATTTTTTTCACTGTATTATTGACTATATGTTTGTTTTACTCCATGTGTAACTATGTTGGGTTG
>NC_036854.1:24307649-24330046 GCF_002910315.2 Salvelinus sp. IW2-2015 | reverse complement strand
GAGGAGGAGTAGGATAAGGGTACGGCTAAAAGCTATGAGAATTGGTCGTCTAGAGCTACTAGAGCAGAGAGTAAAAGGAAGTTTCTGGGGGCGATAAAATAGCTTAAAGGAATAATGTACAGACAAAGGTATGGTAGGATGTGAATACAGTGGAGGTAAACCTAGGTATTGAGTGATGATGAGAGAGATATTGTCTCTAGAAACATCATTGAAACCAGGTGATGTCATCGCATATGTGGGTGGTGGAACTGAGAGGTTGGATAAGGTATAGTGAGCAGGGCTAGAGTCTCTACAGTGAAATAAGCCAATAAACACTAACCAGAACAACAATGGACAAGGCATATTTACATTAAGGAGAGGCATGCTTAATCGAGTGATCAATAAGGGTCCAGTGAGTAGAGGTTGGTTGGGGTCACGGCGATCCAGACAGTAGGCCGGGTAGAGGCTATCGGTAGCAAGATAGCATAGGATGGAGGTCTAATTGTAGATACCTCGTGCGTTTCCGTCGGTAGGTTAGTGGGGTTCCGTGTGGTAGAGGGGATCAATCCAAATTGGCAAAATAGATATAGTGGCCCAAGAAAAAAGAAAAAAGAAAATAATAATAATAATAATAATAATTGTCCGATATACTTATTCAGATAGCAGCCGATAAGACAGCTAACGATTAGCGGGCCCCAGATGAGCGTTCAGGTAACGTCGGGACGGGGGTGCCAGTTGGATAACTCCCTCGGGCAGATAACGTCGGCAGTCAGTCGTGAAGGCCCGGTGGGGCTCCGTATCTGCAGCAACAACAAAAAAACAAAAAAACAAAAAAAAACGGGTCCGGATAGGTGACTGTAGCCCAGGAATGGCTGATGGAGCTCCTCAGCTAGCTCCGGAATAAATTACGTTTGCTCCGGGATCGACGTAAGCCAATAGACACACGGTTTGCAGCTAGCTAGCTGCGARATCAAGGTGCAAATGTCCAGAGCCTGCGGCTGAAATCCGGTGATGAAGTAGAAGAAAAAAAATCYGGTGATGTGGTAGTGAAAAAGCAGTCCTATATGCTCTGGGTTGATATCGCGCTTGCAGACTGGCAGGTATTGGCCCGAGCTGAAGCTGGCTGGTGTCCGAGTTAAGGGTGAAGACCGCAGCAGTGGCTAACTGACTACTAGCTAGTTATCTGGCTAGCTTCTGATTGGGGTTACGGTTCTAAAGTATAAAAGAAATAGCAGATCCGTACCACATTGGGTGAGGCGGAATGTATATTCAGTTCCTAAATGGAAAGTGAAATTAAAATATATACGAAATGCATACGAGAAAAAAAAACGAGGACTATTTACACGGGACAAGACAAACACACGTCCGACTTCTACGCCATCTTGGAATTACCACGCAGATCCTCAACACGGGGGCCCCTCAGGGGTGCATGCTCAGTCCCCTCCTGTACTCCCTGTTCACACATGACTGCAAGGCCAGGCACAGTGTCCACATCACCAACAAACTATTATGGTCCAAACACACCAAGACAGTCGTGAAGAGGGCATGACAATACCTTTTCCCCCTCAGGAGACTGAAAAGATTTGGCATGGGTCCTCAGATCCTCAAAAAGTTCTACATTTTCACCATCAAGAGCATTCTGACTGGTTGCATCACTGCATGGTATGGCAACTGCTTGGCCTCTGACCGCAAGGCACTACAGAGGTTAGTGCGTACGGCCCAGTACATCACTGGGGCTAAGCTGCCTGCCATCCAGAACCTCTATACCAGGCGCTGTCAGAGGAAGGCCCTAAAAATTGTCAACGACTCCAGCCACCCTAGTCATAGACTGTTGTCTCTGCTACCGCACGGCAAGCGGTACCGGAGCGCCAAGTCTAGGTCCAGCAGGCTTCTTAACAGCTTCTACTCCCGAGCCATAAGACTCCTGAACAGCTAATCAAAGGGCTACCCAGACCCCTCTTTTACACTGCTGCTACTCTCTATTTATTATCTATGCATAGTCACTTTAACTCTACATACATGTACATATTACCTCGACTAACCGGTGCCCCCACACATTGACTCTGTACCAGTTCCCCCTGTATATAGCCTCGCTATTGTTATTTTACTGCTGCTGTTTTATTATTTGTTACTTTTATTTTCTATTTTTTACTTAAACTTCTTAAAGCATTGTTGGTTAAGGGCTTGTAAGTAAGCATTTCACTGAAAGGTGGATCTGTTGTATTCGGCGCATGTGACAAATACGATTTGATTTGACAAAATTACAATCACGGTCTTGAATTGAACTCACATTTTACTGATCTCGGTCTTGACTCTGTCTCGGACCCCTTGTTCCCCTCCCGGTCTTGACTCGGTCTCGTTTTGAGAAATGGTCAGTGTTTTCGGGTTACGCAGTGTGTTTCTCAAGAGATGTAGCTGTGTGTCTGCCAGAGATGTGACTTCACTGTTATGCATTATCATGGGGTTATGACTTGGTATAATTGCGTTTCTACAGTATCTAGAGTGTGTATTTGAGAGTGTGTGTGTGTGTGTGTGTGTGTGTGTGTGTGTGTGTGTGTGTGTGTGTGTGTGTGTGTGTGTGTAGAGTATACAATATACTGTAAGAGTCGGTGTGTGGATGAGAGGCCAGTTGAACAGTGCAAACTCTGGTGTTGCCATCAATAGTTAATGGTGAATTGAACAGCCAAACACTGTGTCACTGACAGCCAGTGGGCTCACAATTACAGCATGCGGTTTCAGCTTCTTGGATCGGGTTCGCATGCAATTAGTACTCTACATGTGATAGGGTTATCACCACCTTGGGTCACCAGACACAACTGCTCCATGTCACCCAATACAGAGCCGAGCCAGAGGTAGGGACCAGAGATGAGGCTGGGGATGAGGGTGATGGTATGGAGGAAGGTGCATTGTATTTACTTAATATAAAAGGTGATAGTGGGAAATGTGTGATTGAGGGATTTAGGTCAGTCTATTTCCTCCATCGTGTAGGCTACATTTCTCTTTTGGCAGTAGAAACTTTCAAACCTTTTAAACCTTTCACTTTCAAACCTAAATATTATGTGGAGATGAATTTGTTTAACATGTAGAATATTATCTGTTGAGACTTTTATAAGACCACGCTTTGATTAAGCTCAACATTTGCACCTGATACTTCTGAATAGCCATTATTCCAACGCCTCTTGCAAAGATTATGATTGCAACCTGTTAAAGATAATATTTATTCTACGGTTGTGATGGATTGCTTTGTAAGACATACTCCATAGCAGAAGTCCAGTCAAAAAAGAAGCAGGGTCCTAACATTAAACACCATGTTTGCAATGTTATCTCACTATAAAACAGATAAAAGTTGATCTTAATAATTTCAAAACCTACTGCAAACTCTCATAGCAGGGCCGGCCCTAGGCATAAGAGATCGCTTAGGGCCCCGTGGCTGCTGGAGTGCTCCCAACAAAAACATATATATATATATATATATATATATATATACATATATATATATACATTTAAAAATAAATAAAAAATTGTCTCAACTTACTGTTTAGAGTTGAGTAGTTGAATACACAAGATGCAATTTCTAAATTTGGTTGTGCACCAGCAGTTTTTCTCTTATTATGTCAGTCACTGACAGTCACTCAATTACCTCATCTCCGCCAGCTATAATGGTCGAGTTAGCGACCAGGCATGCAGGGAACATGCCCAGGTGCCCTGACCTCCAGGGGCCTCACATTGATTTTGTTAGTCACTCTAACTCAGATATCATATTAGTATTGCATAAGTCATGGCAAAATGTGTAGAATTGCATGAAATGAGTTATACAATTGCTAAATCTTCACTTCACCTCACTGCAAAATCTGTAAAATTGTAACAAACTTGCTTTAAAAATGCAACATTTTCTCTACACCCCATGGCAAAATGTGTAGAATTGCAGGAAATTAAGTCTAAAACAAAAACAAAAAAATCTCTCCGCTGCAAAAGAGGAGGGCCACTAAAATGTTTTGCCCACCGGGACAAAATTTCGCTTAGGGTCCACAAAAGGCTATGGCCAGCCCTGTTCCATACCAATGCAACTATTTAGAAATATTGTGTAAACTAATTTTAAATATGTCTGTATGTCTGTTTGCTTTAGTAAAGCCTATGCTAATAATAATAATAACCCAATAGACTGATGCAAATGGGATTGTTTGTCAACTAAAAATAGCATGAAACGTGATGGACTAAATGTAATCTTCAGCAAGGTCATAAAGGCTAGTTTGAATGAATCCCTTCTCCAACTTGCAAGGCCATGGCACATAGTCTACGCATTGCCTAGGCTATTTTGGTGTTTGCTTTGACTAATGCAACGCATTCAAATGCAAGACGTCACTGGTATAACGAATCTTACCTATGGTCGTGATCACCGTGATTGCAAAGTAAAACGATCCAGCGAATTTCCACTGTACCCCGGCTTTGTGAGGCTTCAGCTGCAACACCACCCTCTCCAGCTCATCGAAGTTGAATTGAGAGAGATTGTAGGTGTTCATAAGCTCTTGTTTTCGGTCGTACACTTTCTTCTTCTGGGTCTTCTCCTTCTTAGATTCCAAGGCATCGAAGACAGCCGCACCGACTAACAGGTAGGTGAACGTGCAAATGATGAGCGACAGGGTCCTCACGTTTTGTCTCTTCATGGTCAGGGTGAGTAGACGGGCTCCAAAAGTTTGAACGCAGATCTTGAGGATGGGGAGCTCGGCTGGTTCATGGCTAGGCTGTCTCTACAGACAGGGACAGTGGCGCTATGAAAGCTCTCTGATTACCTTATTTGCCGAAGCGCCCATTTACTCGCGGAGCTGTTCGTTTCATCACCACCCACTCCTATTGCGAACCCCCCTCACACTGCGTGCCTTCTGCGTGTGCGTGCTCAGGGTCTGTGCGTATGTCTGCAGAGAGCGGGAGGTAGGCAACTGTAGACGGCAAGTTTTTGGTTATATCACCATTTGACAAAATAGTGCTGTTTTTTGACATTGCATTATAGGAAAAAACATCCCACTGCCCACCACAACTTCATTTCAACGCGGAAAGGTGATATTTGGTTGAGAAGTTGATTAATGAGCGGGGTGGCAAGTAGCCTAGTTGTTAGAACATTGTACTAGTAACCGAAATGTTGTAAGATCGAATCCCCGAGCTGACAAGGTAAAGATCTGTCGTTCTGCCCCTGAACAAGGCAGTTCGTAGGCGTCATTGAAAATAAGATTGTGTTCTTAAACTGACTCGCCTAGTTAAATAAAGGTAAAACACGAGATGTCAACCTTTATTAACCCACTAAAGAAAACATCCAGAAGTTTGTTGAATTCCCAATGTGTTATCACTATGGTTTCAACCATCTAACAACACAAACAAATTCTAACGGTAAAACAATTTCTGATTTTTGGTGTTGTTGTCATCTATTGTAAATGTGTTATCACTGCAATTTCAACAATTTAAAAGCAAAAGATATTACTTATCACTGTGGTTCATCTATAATAGCACAACCAAATAACCTGGATTGCAGTTGAGATTACATTAAAAGTACATTGTGCAAGTGATCAATGCTGATAAAAAAATTCTGCACAGTTTTTTAACAGCAATTGTGAAGATTGCCACAGACCTGTGACCTTTGCATGCTATCTTGAACATGATTACATAAGAAGACACTTACAGTTACAGTAGGCTAACCTCAGTTGAATAACAACTGTTACACTCGTGTGTAAGAAAACCTTAACTTTAGGCTAGTTACTGTATTACAAAAAGATTCATGAATTGTGTTTGGTTGACAACGCAGCGAAATATAAAATCTATATATATATTTTTTTTATACATTTAGGGGGTAGATCAGCTTTAATATTGCAGATAGATTGTAGCTTCAATCAATGTAATTTTCTGCATCACTTCCAATCCCCCATATATTATTTTGCTAATATATATACATACACATACACATACACATAGAAATAAATACATATACACTACCGTTCAAAAGTTTGGGATCACATAGAAATGTCCTTGTTTTTGAAAGAAAAGCACATTTTCTGTCCATTAAAATAACATCAAATTGATCAGAAATACAGTGTAGACATTGTTAATGTTGTAAATGACTATTGTAGCTGGAAACGGCTTTTAATGGAATATCACTCCTGTGTTCCAATGCCACGTTGTGTTAGCTAATCCAAGTTTCATTTTAAAAAGATAACTGATCATTAGGAAACCCTTTTGCAATTATGTTAGCACAGCTGAAAACTGTTGTGCTGATTAAATAAGTAATAAAACTGGCCTTCTTTAGACTAGTTGAGTATCTGCCGCATCAGCATTTGTGGGTTCGATTACAGGCTCAAAATGGCCAGAAATAAAGACCTTTCTTCTGAAACTCGTCAGTCTATTCTTGTTCTGAGAAATGAAGGCTATTCCATGGGAGAACTTGGCAAGAAACTGAAGATCTCGTACAACGCTGTGTACTACTCCCTTCACAGAACAGCGCGTGTGGGAGGCCCCGGTGCACAACTGAGCAAGAGGACAAGTACATTAGAGTGTCTAGTTTGAGAAACAGGTGCCTCAAGTCCTCAACTGGCAGCTTCATTAAATAGTACCCGCAAAACACCAGTCTCAACGTCAACAGTGAAGAGTCGACTCCGGGATGCTGGCCTTCTAGGCATAGTTGCAAAGAAAAAGCCATATCTCAGACTGGCCAATAAAAAGAAAAGATTAAAATGAGCAAAAGAACACAGACACTGGACAGAGGAACTCTACCTAGAAGGCCAACATCCCGGAGTCGCCTCTGAATTTAAAGCACATTTAAAGTTTGATTTGATTTAGTCCTATTCTTAAACTGTGACCCCTCAGATATTTAGTTGAGATGGAGACATGAATCCAACATAACAATGAATAATTTGTATAGTCAAACTGGAATTAAAGCCAGACTAAGTCAGTGGCACAGATTGAACTATCCAAACATAATATACATCTCGTTTAAATGTTGATATTTGGATGCGTTGACAACCAACCATAATTCAATATCCAGTTTGCTTCAAAATAATCATTGTGTCACGATCGTCGTAACTTTGAAGAAGAGTGGACCAAGGCGCAGCGTGAGAGAAATACATACTTCTTTATTATGAAGAAGACGAAAACGAAACGAACACTATACAAACTAAACAACCGTGAAGCTATTCAAACAAATAGTGCTGACACTAAACACTACACATAGACAATTACCCACAAAAGCCTACTGTCTATGGCTGCCTTAAATATGGCTCCCAATCAGAGACAATGAATGACAGCTGTCTCTGATTGAGAACCATTCAGGCAACCATAGACTTACCTAGACACCTACACTCAACACAAACCCATACACTCTCCCAAAACCCTCTATACCATACAACCACCCCAGACGAGACAACTATACACAAACATCCACCCTGTCACACCCTGACCTAACCAAAATATTACAGAAAACAAAGATAACTAAGGCCAGGGCGTGACACATTGACATGTTGGATTCACGTCTCTATCATAACCAAACATCAAAGTTAAAGAATAGGACGGAATCTAATCTAATCAAACTTTAAATATATTTAAATAAAGTTTGATTTGATTTAGTCCTATTATTTTTGAGATGGAGACATGAATCCAACATATTAATGATACACTTGAAGATTACTTTTGAAATAAACCAAAGCTTGAAACCCTTGGACTATTTGTATTGTTTATTTCAGTTGAAAACTAGGTTTAATTGAAACAATAGCTGTTTATCAGTTTGCAAATAGGCCTAAATAGTATCATTGAATAGTATCATTCAGACCCTTTGACTTTAATCACATTTTGTTACAGTACGTTACAGTTTTATTCTAAAATGAATTAAATAGTTTTTTTTCTCCTCATAAATCTACACACAATACCCCATAATGATAAAATATAAAAAACTGACAAATCACATTTACATAAGTATTCAGAACCTTTACTCAGTACTTTGTTAAAGGACATTTGAATCTTTTTGGGTATGACGCTATAAGGAGGGCACACCTGTATTTGGCAGTTTCTCCCATTCTTCTCTGTAGATCCTCTCAAGCACTGTCAGATTGGATGGGGAGCGTCACTACACAGCTATTTTCAGGTCTCTCCAGAGACGTTCGATCGGGTTCAAGTCCGGGCTCTGACTGGGCCACTCAAGAACAGGTCCTGAGCGCTCTGGAGCAGGTTTTCATCAAAGACCTCTCTATACTTTGCTCCGTTCATCTTTCCCTCGATCCTAACTAGTCTCCCAGTCCCTGCTACTGAAAAACATCCCCACAGCATGATGGTGCCACCACCATGCTTCACCGTAGGCATGGTGCCAGGTTCCCTCCAGACGTGACGCTTGGCATTCAGGTCAAAGAGTTCAATCTTGGTTTCATCAGACCAGAGAATCCTGTTTCTCATTGTCTGACAGTCCTTTGGATGCCTTTTTGCAAACTCCAAGCTGGCTGTCATGTTCCTTTTACTGAGGAGTGGTTTCCGTCTAACCACTCTACCATAAAGGCCTGATTGGTGGAGTGCTGCGTAGATGGTTGTCCTTCTGGAAGGTTCTCCCATCTCCACAGAGGAACTCTGGAGCCCTGTCAGAGTGACCATTGGGTTCTTGGTCACCTCCCTGACCAAGACCCTTCTCCCCCGATTGCTCAGTTTGGTCGGGCGGCCAGCTCTAAGAAGAGTATTGGTGGTTCCAAACTTCTTCCATTTAAGAATGATGGAGGCCATTGTGATCTTGGGGACCTTCAGTGATGCAGACATTTTTTGGCACCCTTCCCCAGATCTCGGAGCTCAGAGCTCTATGGACAATTCCTTCAACATCGTGGCTTGGTTTTTGCTCTAACATGCATTGTCAACTGTGGGACCTTTTATAGACAACGGTGTGCCTTTCCAAATCATGTCCAATCAATTGAATAGAATCAAGTTGTAGAAACATCTCAAGGATGATCAATGGAAACAAGATGCACCTGAGCTCAATTTCACGGCAAAGCAAAGGGTCTGAATACTTATATAAATATATACAGTGGGGAGAACAAGTATTTGATACACTGCCAATTTTGCAGGTTTTCCTACTTACAAAGTATGTAGAGGTCTGTATGTTTTATCATAGGTACACTTCAACTGTGAGAGACGGAATCTAAAACAAAATCCCGAAAATCACATTGTATGATTTTTAAGTAATTAATTTGCATTTTATTGCATGACATAAGTATTTGATCACCTACCAACCAGTAAGAATTCCGGCTCTCACAGACCTGTTAGTTTTTCTTTAAGAAGCCCTCCTGTTCTCCACTCATTACCTGTATTAACTGCACCTGTTTGAACTCGTTACCTGTATAAAAGACACCTGTCCACACACTCAATCAAACAGACTCCAACCTCTCCACAATGGCCAAGACCAGAGAGCTGTGTAAGGACATCAGGGATAAAATTGTAGACCTTCACAAGGCTGGGATGGGCTACAGGACAATAGCTGGTGAGCTGGTGAGCAGCTTGGTGAGAAGGCAACAACTGTTGGCGCAATTATTAGAAAATGGAAGAAGTTCAAGATGACGGTCAATCACCCTCGGTCTGGGGCTCCATGCAAGATCTCACCTCGTGGGGCATCAATGATCATGAGGAAGGTGAGGGATCAGCCCAGAACTACACGGCAGGACCTGGTCAATGACCTGAAGAGAGCTGGGACCACAGTCTCAAAGAAAACCATTAGTAACACACTACGCCGTCATGGATTAAAATCCTGCAGCGCATGTCCAGGCCCATCTGAAGTTTGCCAATGACCATCTGGATGATCCAAAGGAGGAATGGGAGAAGGTCATGTGGTCTGATGAGACAAAAATAGAGCTTTTTGGTCTAAACTCCACTTGCCGTGTTACTCCTGGTTGCCTCTGCCAGGAGGCTGAAACTTGGCCGCAAGTGGATCTTCCAGCAAGACAATAACCCCAAGCACACATCAAAATCATCCAATAAGAAATGGTTAATTGAACAACAAATCAACATTTTGCAATTGCCATCTCAGTCTCCGCACGTGAACCCCATTGAAAACCTTGTGGTTTGAATTGAAGATTGCAATCCATAATCGCAGATGAAGGATATCAAGGATCAGGAAATATTCTGTATGGAGGAATGGACAAAGAACCATCCCGATGTCTTCTCCAATCTCATAAAATATTTTTGAAAAAGGCTCAGTGCCGTTATCCTTGCAAGGTGTGGTATTGAATGGTATTTAAAAATGGGTGCCAATAATTTTGACCCCAATCTTTTTTTTGGAGAAAATCTAATTATTTTGTAAAATGTTATTAGTATAAAATAATATAATTCCCCATATTTTGGGAGAATACAATATACTGTAGCTCCGTAATTGTATTATATATTTTATACAGTCTTTTCCCCCCACCCTTTTTAGGGTGCCAATAATCTGACTGTACATGTAGAGTTTAAGACACAACATTCTAGGCTAATAGCACTGGCATTTCAGTCCAAGGGCCTTCTTGTGTCCCTGTTCACAAGCAAGGTGTAATTTCTGCTCTCGTACACTTGCTGCTCAGTTTAGCTCTAGCTCAAGGCTATTTTCACACCTGCCAAAATGTCACTGAACTTTTATTTAATCCACAAGACACTTTGTACCATACTGTACTCTGCACTTTACTCTACTATAGTTGAATTGTTCTGTTGTTTTTTGTCTTCAGAAAAACTTTAAACTGGCAGAGTTCAACGTTAACTGCTCCTAAAAGGCAACTAATCCCTTTGAAAATGGCCAATGTGGCATCGATATGAGTCAAAAATGTATTCTAGTATCACAATTTACTACAATGTGTAAAAAGGTTAATTTTGATCATAAAGCCAGTCTCGTCTACAACTGAGTTTAGAACCTCAGTGTGTCACAATGATGAGTAAATGAAGGTTGGGTTTGGATTACAATATGTCAACAAATCATGCTCCCTTTTGCCAAACTCCCTTCATTGAATGGGGCTCCCAACGCGTTCAAAAAATCACGGGGCCTATACGGATTAACCATGCTAGCTAGCACACCAAAATTATTTGGTGTGCTAGCTAGTATGTGGAATAGGTGCTTGGATTTTGTCTGTCTCCAAATTTGGAGCAACAAACTGTAACGGTGTGAATCTAATACAACCTGGAGCTACAGCCAGTCTTCATCTGTAAAGCATAGAATTAGGATTACCACAGCCACAAAGTCCAAATTGGCTATAAAAATACATGATTAACATTTGCTTTTTGGTCTTAATTTAAGGTTAGGTTTAAAATACATTTTAAGAGGAGAAATTGTAGAAATAGGTGGGTTTTATGACTTTGTGGCTGTGGTAACCACCTAGAATTAGCTTGACCCGAGTTACTGCCCTGATGACACAGACGACTTAATCAACAACGGTAATGTGAAAAGTTGTATAAAAAAATACCTGATTTGATAATCTAGTAGGTTAATTAATTACTCAGCCAAGCAGATGCAAGTAGTAGAGTCATTTTGGTTGTGAAGTTCATTATCAATAAGCTTTGTCCTTTCTTCATAACAAAATGCAATTTATCACTTGGCTGTCTATTATATCTCCCTGTTGTAGCAATATTGATGTTACTCATATTGATGTTACACATGAAACGGAAACCAGTTGTTATTTACTTTATTAATGTGCTGGTCGACAACATGCCTAGTAAAGTTCGCTTAACTATATATCTTTGTCTGTCGTGACTACAACACAAAGCATATTGAAACATGGTGGCAGCGGTACTCAAAAGAACCTGGATCTCATCGATGTAAATGAAGAATACATCCCAGGCAGCAGTTTGAAAAAGTGCCGCGTTTACAAGCTAGTCATCGTGCCGAATGTCTACGTTAGCTGGCTATCGTGAGAGACTCTATGCTAAAAGCTAGCTGGCTATTGGATACAAGCAGATTCGTGAGTAGCTAACGTTCCATTCTACAACAAAATCGCCATGGAAAATGCACTGAAACCTCCGGGAAAAATAGACTTTGATGATTGTAATTTAGCACTGACCTGGAAAAGATGGAAAGAGGAATTCAATTTGTACATGGCTCTTACAGTGAGAGAAAAACCTGATGACTACAAAGTGAAGCTACTGTATTATCCCATTGGGGAAAAAGGCAGAGAGATTTGTGAGACCCTATGTGTGGGCAGTACAAAAGACTCTGTTGAAGTAATTGCAGCATTGGATGCATTTTGTGATCCCAAGAAAAATGAAACAATTGAGAGATATACTTTTTTTCATGCGAAGTCAGGGCCAAGACGAGAGTTTAGACAAATATCTCCCTGAATTGAGGACTCTAGTGACCACCTGTAACTTCGGAGTAATCACAGACTCTCTTATCAGGGACAGGATTGTGTGTGGCACGTGTGACCCACACTTAAGAGAGTGCTTACTCAGAGAGACTGATCTCAGTTTAGAGAAATACATACAGATTGGAAGAGCTGTAGAACTGTCCAGACAGAGCTAAAGTCATAAATGTGCAGGGCCCTGTAGAAGTGCATGCAATAGAGGAGACCCTACAGAGGGACAGAGCATTATACAATGCAGATACTGTGGACGGACACATGAGAGAAAAAAGGAAAAATGCCCTAATATGAACAAAAATGTAAATCCTGTGGAAAAAACAATCACTTCTCTACGGTTTGCAAAAGTGCAGGGACCAGCAAGAGAAACAGAGTCCTAGCAATGGAAAATGCGTCAGCTGACTCAGAGCGGTGAGGATGTTCTGTGCATCACACTAGGGCCAAAGTCAGAGAGCATCAACGTGGTGCAGGAGAAAACCACAGACCCCAGTGCAGCTCTCTTTGCAACCATGCTGGTCAACAAAATTTCAGCTAGATTGTGGTGCTAGTTGTAATGTTATCCATGCAAGCCAGTCACCTAGAGCCCTGCAGTCAGGTATTGGTGATGTATAACAAGAGTACTCAGACGCCACCGGGGAAGTGCACACTTAAAGTGATCAATCCACACAATAAGAAAACCTACTGAGTTGAGTTCATCGTAGTCAACAAGAATGTGCACATGCCAAATCTAGGCAGTAAGGCTATCCAGGCAATGGAGTTGATTACTGTGCAACATCACAACATCCTGGCCATCGAGAAAACAACAGGATCCTGGACTAAAGAGCAAATGAAACAGGAGTACTCTGATGTATTCCAGGGAGATGGATGCTTACCCGGCGAACTGAAGCTGGAAGTGGATGAGCGAGTGGAGCCCGTCCAGCTGCCAAAGAGAAGAGTGCCAGTAGCACTATATAAACCACTCAAAGAGGAGCTCAGAGGTCTAGAGAAAAGATGGATGATAAAAGCAGTTGAAAAAAGCACAGATTGGATTAGCAGCCTGATCGTAGTGAAGAAACCGTCTGGAAAACTAGTGTGCATTGATCCGAAACCTCTCAACAAGGCGCTCAAGAGGAGCCATTACCCACTTCCCACTATTGAAGATGTGCTGCCAGATCTGAATGTGATGTAAAAAATGGATTTTGGCATGTGGAACTGGAGGAGGAATCCAGCTATCTCACCACATTCTCTACTCCCATGGGACACTACAGGTGGCTGCGCATGCCAATGGGAATCAGTCCAGCCCCAGAGATCTTTCAGAGGAAGTTGAACCAGGCAATTGAAGGTTTTCCAGGAGTCCAAATCATTGCAGATGACATCCTGATTGTGGGAGAAGGAGACAATGATGAAGCGGCTACTCTGGACCTTGACAAAAACCTGAAAATGCTCCTGGACAGATGCAGGAAGCTCGATATCAAGCTGAATCCGGAGAAGCTGCAGCTCAGGCTGAAGGAAGTGCCCCACATTGGCCACCTGCTAACATCAGAGGGGTTGAAAGTGGACCCAGGAAAAGTGGCAGCCATCAAACAGATGCCTAGGCCTACAGATGTGCAAGGGGTGCAGCGCTTCCTGGGCATGGTAAACTACCTAGCCAAGTTCTGCAGCCACGCCACGGAGATCTGCGAGCCACTGCGACAGCTAACACACAAGGACTCACTGTGGGAGTGGTCAGAGATACATGGGCAGGCTTTCAATAAAATCAGGGATACCATTGCACAGACCCCTGTGCTGAAATACTACAACCCAACAGAGCAGCTTGTACTACAGTGTGATGCTTCAGAGAGTGGGTTAAGGAGCGGCCTTGATTGCAGGGAGGACAACCAATAGCATACGCCAAGCAAGAGCCCTGGACAGAGACTGAAAAAGGGTATGCCCACAGATAAGAGAAGGAAGCTGCTTCAGTGGGTGTCCCTGGCATGGAGAAAAGTTCTACCATTCACATAATGGTACGAACTGTGGAAAGTGCTAGTCAAAGATCCACAAGCCTCTAGAGGCTATGCATGACAAAGCCCTCTCCTCCAGCGCACCAAAAAGACTACAACGCAGTGCTCAATAGACCTAAAGCTACGAGTCAGTCTCCAATACATTCCAGGAAAACATGTGGTGCTGGCCGACACCCTGAGCAGAGAGAAACCTCGACAGAGAGCAAGACCACAGAGGCCCTGGTGGAGTCGAAGTGGAATCAAATTCAATTATGAATACATCTACCTCCTGTGTCAAAGCTGAGAGACTGAAGGACATCCAGAGAGCCACTGAGCTGGACCGGGAGCTTCCAGACACTGAAAAAATGGATCCTGCAGGTGGCCTGAAGTGAAAGGACATGTACCCCCTTTAAAGTAGCCATGTATTTTCACAACAGAGATGAGCTGATGTGTGCAAAATGGAGTTCTGCTTCAGAAGGTGAGCGAGCCGTTGTGCCTACTGCCCTCGGGTCAGAGATAATGCAGAGAATCCATTCGTACACATAGGAACAGAGGGATGTCTGAAGAGCTTGCGAGTGTTGTGCTACTGGCCAGGCATGAATGCACAGTGAAGAACATACATGGCACAATGTAGCACCTGCACTGCAATGGGGTATGAAGCGCAAGAAAGAAACGTTGAGGCCACCTGAAGCACCAAAGCATCCTGGGAAAAAATAGGGACTGACCTGTTCCAGTCAATGACAGAGACTACATGGTCACAGTTTGATTATCTCTCAACTTCTGGAGTGGACCATTTGGAAAACACACAGAACAAAACGGTCCATTCGGAAACAAAGAGAATCACTTTGCAAGCTATGGGATGACCTGAAATCCTTTTACTCGAGACAATGGGTCACCAGTATCTTCAGACGGAGTAGAGAATTAGTAAAGTATGCAGGGGGGGGCTAGGGAAGGGGGGATGAGGCTGGGGGGGGGGCGGAGGAGGGGGGGGGGGAGAGGGGCAAGGGCGGGGCGCGGAGGGAGGGGGGGAGGTATAGTTTAGGGAGGGGAGAGAGTGAGGATATAGGGGGGGATAATTGGGAGAATAAGGGGGGGGGTAGGGGGGGGCGGGGGGGGGGGAGGGACAAGGAGTCAGGGAGAGAGAAGATGGAGGAGGGGGGCGGGAGGGGGAGGGGGGGTGGGGGAGAGGGGGGGTTAGGAAGGGAGGAGATGAGGGAGGGAGGGTAGGAAGTAGAGGGGGGGTGGGGGGGGGGGGGGGATGAGAGAGGAGGGAAAGTGAGAGAGAGGGGGGGACAGGATGAGGGTGGAAGCTGGGACTTTACACACAAAAACATCGTCTCCAGGATACCCGCAAAGTAATGGAAAGTGGAATCGGCAGTGAAAAACGCAAAAGACTGATGGCAAAAGCAAGGAGAGCAGGTGCTGCTGACCCATATCTGGCCATGCTGATCACAGAAAAACCCTGTCAAAGGAACAGACAACAGCCCTGCAATGGTGCTCATGCGGAGACGTACAAAGACACTACTTATAATGAGTGAGGCCGGGGATGGCAAACTTTCAACTGAGAAGTTCAAAGAAAGACAACAGAAACAGGCAAAGTACTACGACACCCTCTGCTAAGGATCTCACAGAGCTGCAACGAGATGACAGGGAGAGTTCAGCAACTCACAGGACAGAACAGTGGTGCAGAGGCCACAGTAGTCAGACCTGTGGAGCAAAGGTCCTACGAGGTGAAAGACAAGAACAGGGACAAGTCTCAGGAGAAAAAGGCGACACCTGAGGAAGAGCAGAGAAATAGAGGAGGATTTCCCCACTGTTGAGGAGCCTGGCACAGAGCCAGTAAACAGAGCACCAGCTGACGCCCAGCATGGTGCTGAACACAACCTAGAGGTGAACGCTGCACCTCAACAAGAAAATCCAAACATCTCAGGTCAAGCACCTCCTGATGTAATCAACACTAACTCAGACGACACTGGGCCAATTGTGCGCCACCCTATGGGACTCCCGATCACAGCCGGTTGTGATACAGCCTGGGATCAAACCAGGGTCTGTAGTGGCGCATCTAGCACTGAGATGCAGTGCCTTAGACCGCTGCGCCACTCTGGAGCATAAATGGAACAGGCAGGACACTTGAATCAGTTTGGTGACATTTGACCTGGTCGAAGTTCGTTGGCACCACCAGGCTAGGTTATTAAAGGTGAATGCGGTGATCAGGTTGGTTCCATCATGCTAATAATAACCACCACTGATAATGTAATCAGTGCTCTGTGTGTGACCGACCAGTATCTTTGATGAGGGGCCAGGAGCTTATCTACTCTGCCATGCCCATCAAAGCGGTGATGGCAAAGACCTTACCTCCAGCCTCACCTCTTGCTTGCCCACCAACAGTCGTCGATGGGGAGAGCAGAGTTAGCTATGTTTAATCTGACCTGTTCAAACTTCAACATAGTATATGTTTGTTTGTCAGATGTCACCTATACTATCTGCCATTGGTAATAGAACAGTGACCGTGTATGTGTTCACAGATGCATCTATGGAGACAGCACTTGGAGACTTGCAGGATGATGTGTTGGAGTCCAGACTAATAGACAGGCTTGATACTGAGACGTGGCACTTGGCATAAACATTTTACTAGACACAACTTTTACTTGTATTATCTTTTATTAAATTATTATTTATTACACGTTATCAGACAATATGGGGAGGGAGAAACCCTGTGTATTCTGCACCAGGATCAGGGAACTCTTGTTGTATATGGGACACTACACAGGAAGGTATGACCACTCTAACATGTTTGCCAAGGCAGCCCCATTACCACCAGACAAAATGCTGATTGGCAAAGTATCTGTATTACAATGACAAAGAAACATGAAAGGTGCACGTTGTTATATTAACAGAACACTGCTTCTATGGCATTATGTAAAGGGTTGTTTATTCTACATGGACTTGCTACTACATTTGAAAGTTATCAAAACACTTATTTAAGTAGAATATCTACATAAATTCAGCAATTGCATTCTTCTCAAATTACTCTGTATGCTAGAGACCTATTTAAAGCTTCCTCTGGCAGCTCACCATACATCTGCCTGTAGTTATTGAACTGAAAGTGCAGGAGGTTTGTTTGTTGTGATTTAGTGGGGGGAAACAGCTGATGGCAAGGTTCTACAGATGGGTGTGTCTTGGGGATGGCAAGAACACACCCAAGAAGAGGCCACATCAAACCACACCCCCAAGCCAACTCACGTTTGGCTTCTGTCATGGTCGCCAGCATTTCTTAAGGAGCAAGCCAAACAAAACGAGGCCAACCAACAGGTGCAGTTTAAAGCTTTTGATGTATGGTTGAAATGCTGCCATAGAAACAATGACAGAAAGAGATTGTATTTTCAATTTCTGTAAAATATGTATTTTCAACATCTGGAAAAAACATCTTTTCAACATCTTTTCAACTTTCATTCAGAACCGAAAATGTTAAAGATTTAAAAAATGTACTTCTCAATGTCATTTTGCTCACTGGGATATAAATGTTTGCCCCACCCTGTTTCATTTATAATTTATGGAAGTTGAAGATGTGTACTTGGCGGGTTGTCTATAAACCAAATAAAGGTACATCTACAAGCATCAGCCAACAATGAGACGCCGCTCCTAAGATATTAGGATCATCAATCACATTTATGAGGGTTCAGTTTAAAGTAAACATGGCAAGCTCTAGATTGACTACTAACAAACACTGTGACATAAAGTATTTTTTTCCATTGAGCAAAGTTCTGTATACTCTTTGACCTCCCATTCAGAAGACACTTTCCATTTTCCCTTTCCAAATACCAATTCTCTTTATAAGAGGTCATTACTCAAACTTGGGGAAAAAAATTATTGATAAGCCCAATCAGGCCTCAAATCTTTTGAAAATACATTATGTTCAATATGTAGTTTGCCTGTTTAATTTCAACATGACTGGACACTGAACAATTCAATTTTCAGACAGTGGGGATGACACAGTATATAAAAAAGTGTATGTTTGCTTAGATACAGTCAGGTCCAAAATTATTGGCACCCTTGATAAAGATGAGCAACAAATACCGTATAAAATAAATAATACAAATCCTGAACTATATTGTAGCAAAAAAGTTGCAAAAAAAGGGACATTATGTTATATAAAAAAGATTCTCGAAAAGATATGTCAAAATACTTGCCACCCCTGTTTTCAATACCTTTCCAATCAAATCAAATTGTATTTGTCACATGCGCCGAATACAACAGGTGTAGGTAGACCTTACAGTGAAATGCTTACTTACAAGCCCTTAACCAACAATGCTTTAAGAAGTTAAGRAAAAATCTAATAAATGTTAAGTAAAAAGCAGAAAATAAAAGTAACAAATAAATAAACAGCATCAGTAAAAGAACAAGCGAAGCTCTATACAGGGGATAACGGTACAGAGTCAATGTGAGGGGGCACTGGTTAGTCGAGGCAATTGAGGTAATATGTACATGTAGGTAGAGTTAAAGTGATTATGCATAGATTAAAAACTGAGAGTAGCAGCAGCGTAAGAGAGGTCTGGGTAGCCCTTTGATTAGCTGTTCAGGAGTCTAATGGCTTGGGGGTAGAAGCTGTTAAGAAGCCTTTTGGACCTCGACTTGGCGCTCCAGTACCTCTGCCATGCAGTAGCAGAGAGAACAGTCTATGACTAGGGTGGCTGGAGTCGTTGGCAATTTTTAGGGCCTTCCACTGACACCGCTTGGTATAGAGGTCCTGGATGGTAGGAAGCTTGGCCCCGGTGATGTACTGGGCCGTACGCACTACCCTCTGTAGTGCCTTGTGATCGGAGGCCGAGCAGTTGCCATACCAGGCAGTGATGCAAACAGTCAGGATGCTCTCGATGGTGCAGCTGTAGAACTGGGGACCCCATGCCAAATCTTTTCAGTATCCTGAGAGGGAAAAGGTATTGTCGTGCCCTCTTCACGACTGTCTTGGTGTGTTTGGACCATGATAGTTTGTTAGTGATATGGACACCAAGGAACTTGAAGCGCTCAACCTGTTCCACTACAGCCCCGTTGATGGGAATGGGGGCGTGCTCGATCCTTCTTTTCCTGTTGTCCACGATTATCTCCTGTCTTGATCACATTGAGGGAGAGGTTGTTGTCCTGGCACCATATGACCAGGTCTCTAACCTCCCTATAGGCTGTCTCATCGTTGTCGGTGATCAGGCCTACCCCTGTTGTGTCATCAGCAAACTTGATGGTGTTGGAGTCGTGCCTGGCCAATCAGTCATGAGTGAACAGGGAGTACAGGAGGGACCTGAGCACGCACCCCTGAGGGGCCCCCGTGTTGCTCCCTACCCTTACCACGTGGTGGCGGCCCGTCAGGAAGTCCAGGATCCAGTTGCAGAGGGGGGTGTTTATTCCCAGGCACCTTAGCTTAGTGATGAGCTTTGAGGGCACTATGGTGTTGAACGCTGAGCTGTAGTCAATGAATAGCATTCTCACATAGGTGTTACTTTTATCCAGGTGGGAAAGGGAAGTGTTGAGTGCAATTGAGATTGCATCATCTGTGGATCTGTTGGGGCGGTATGCGAATTGGAGTGGGTTTAGGGTCTCTGGGATAATAGTGTTGATGTGAGCCATGACCAGCCTATCAAAGCACTTCATTGCTACAGACGTGAGTGCTACGGGTGGGTAGTCATTTAGGCAGGTTATCTTAGTGTTCTTGGGCACAGGGACTATGGTGGTCTGCTTGAAACATGTTGTTGATACAGGCTCAGTCAGGGACAGGTTGAAAATGTCAGTGAAGATCAGGGGTGTCAAAGTCAAATGGACGGAGGGCCAAATAAAAAATTTAGCTACAAGCCGAGGGCCGGACTGTTCGAATGTTCATTGAAAAATTTTAATCATGCAGTTTTTGATGAAATCCCCCTCCGTAAATGGCCGGGCTGATTTAGCGATCTCTTCTGCCAAAATAAAACTGGCCTTGACAGCAGCCTGGCCTTGTGATTTGGCTTTTTTGAACAGAGCCTGTCGAGATTTGAGGCCTCGTTTTAATTCCTCTGCCTTTTGTAGCCTTTGTTCCATGTCCATATTCTTGTTTTTGTCCGCGTGTTTCGTTTCATAATGTGTCTCCGATTCTATCTCTTTCAGTACCGCCACACTTTCTCCACACAGAAGACACACAGGTTTTCCAGCTACCTCCGTGAACATATACTCCGATCCCACCTTGTTTGAAACCCCCGGTTCTCAGTGTCCCTTCCGTTTTGCCATTATTTGATGGGTATCTGAAAGTTAATTTTACTGTGATGCTGACGACTGCTGTGCCAATAAATATTGAAATGAAGCAGCCTACTGCTCGGTGCGTCACCGTTGCATTGTGGGAAATGTAGTATTGGTGCGTGTAAAAGATCTGCGGGCTGCCGGCTTGCTGCGGTCTGCGGGCCGGTTCTAATAATAAATCAAGATCATCCCAGGGGCCGTAAAAAACCTTCTCGCGGGCCGGATGTGGCCCGCGGGCCTTGACTCTGACATATGTGGTGAAGATGCTTGTCAGTTGGTCAGCGCATGCTCGGAGTACACAAACCTGGTAATCCGTCTGGCCCTGCGGCCTTGTGAATGTTGACCTGTTTCAAGGTCTTACTCACATTGGCTACGGAGAGCGTGATCACATAGTCGTCCGGGAACAGCTGGTGTTCTAAAGCATGTTTCAGTGTTACTTGCCTCGAAGCGAGCATAGAAGTAATTTATCTCATCTGGTAGGTTCGTGTCACTGGGCAGCTCGTGGCTGTGCTTCCCTTTGTAGTCTGTAATAGTTTGTAGTACGATTCAATCTTAGTCCTGTATTGACGCTTTGCCTGCTTGATGGTTCGTCGGGGGGGGCATAGCGGGATTTCTTATAAGCTTCCGGGTTAGAGTCCCGCTCCTTGAAAGCGGCAGCTCTACCCTTTAGCTCAGTGCGGGTGTTGCCTGTAATCCATGGCTCCCGGTTGGGTATATATGTACAGTCACTGTGGCTGACGACGTCATCGAGGCACTTATTGATGAAGCCAGTGACTGATGTGGTGTACTCCTCAATGCCTTTGGAAGAATCCCGGAACATATTCCAGTCTGTGCTAGCAAAACAGTCCTGTAGCTTAGCATCTGCTTCATCTGACCACTTTCTTATTGCCTGAGTCACTGGTGCTTCCTGATTTAGTTTTTGCTTTTAAGCAGGAATCAGGAGGATAGAATTCTGGTCAGATTTGCCAAATGGAGGGCGAGGGAGAGCTTTGTACGCATCTCTGTGTGTGGAGTAAAGGTGGTCTAGAGTTTTTTCCCTCTGGTTGCACATTTAACATGCTGATAGAAAGTAGGTAAAACTGATTTGAGTTTCCCTGCATTAAGTCCATGGCCTCTAGGAGCGCCGCCTCTGGATGAACGTTTTCCTGTTTGCTTATGTCCGTATGTATGCTCATTGAGTGCGGTCTGCGGTGGTATATAGACAGCTACGAAAAATATAGATGTAAACTCTCTTGGTAAATAGTCAACGTCACCCCGTGTGAGAAAAGCCAAAGCCTCATAGAGTTGGAGGGAGAGAATGGAGGGATGGAACTGAGGAGAAGTGAGGGGGCTATTCTCAATGTGACATTTTGTCTTTTCATCACTTAAATTTTTTAATCTATTCCCCAAAACAACCTTAACTGTCTCTTTTGTGTTAGAACCTATGTTTTAATAGTTGCTGGTCTACAGCTTATCATGAGTTACTCTACCTCAGGCGAGAAAAACCTTGAGACTTCCTTAGATTTCATGCACCAGCTGTTGTTCACAAATATACATAGGCTGCCACTCCTTGTCTTACCAGAGGCCGCTGTTCTATCCTGCCGAAAAAACGTACAACCTGCCAGCTGTATGTTAATAATGTCGTCGTTCAGCCACGACTCAGTGAAACAAGATATTACAGTTTTTAATGTCTCGTTGGATATACAGTGGGGAGAACAAGTATTTGATACACTGCCGATTTTGCAGGTTTTCCTACTTACAAAGCATGTAGAGGTCTGTAATATTTATCATAGGTACACTTCAACTGTGAGAGACGGAATCTAAAACAAAAATCCAGAAAATCACATTGTATGATTTTTAAGTATTTAATTTGCATTTTATTGCATGACATAAGTATTTGATA
>NC_036854.1:24301250-24303640 GCF_002910315.2 Salvelinus sp. IW2-2015 | reverse complement strand
CATCAGAAAAGCAGAACTTAATATTTTGGTACAGAAACCTTTGTTTGCAATTACAGAGATCATACGTTTCCTGGAGTTCTTGACCAGGTTTGCACACACTGCAACAGGGATTTTGTCCCACTCCTCCATACAGACCTTCTCCAGATCCTTCAGGTTTCGGGGCTGTCGCTGGGCAATACGGACTTTCAGCGCCCTCCAAAGACTTTCTATTGGTTCAGGTCTGGAGACTGGCTAGGCCACTCCAGGACCTTGAGATGCTTCTTACGGAGCCACTCCTTAGTTTTCCTGGCTGTGTGTTTCGGGTCGTTGTCATGCTGGAAGACCCAGCCACGACCCATCTTCAATGCTCTTTACTGAGGGAAGGAGGTTGTTGGCCAAGATCTCGCGATACATGGCCCCATCCATCCTCCCCTCAATACGGTGCAGTCGTCCTGTCCCCTTTGCAGAAAAGCATCCCCAAAGAATGATGTTTCCACCTCCATGCTTCACGGTTGGGATGGTGTTCTTGAGGTTGTACTCATCCTTCTTCTTCCTCCAAACATGTTGAGTGGAGTTTAGACCAAAAAGCTCAATTTTTGTCTCATCAGACCACATGACCTTCTCCCATTCTTCCTCTGGATCATCCAGATGGTCATTGGCAAACTTCAGACGGGCCTGGACATGCCCTGGCTTGAGCAGGGGGACCTTGCGTGCGCTGCAGTATTTTAATCCATGACGGCGTAGTGTTACTAATGGTTTTCTTTGAGACTGTGGTCCCAGCTCTCTTCAGGTCATTGACCAGGTCCTGCCGTGTAGTTCTGGGCTGATCCCTCACCTTCCTCATGATCATTGATGCCCCACGAAGTGAGATCTTGCATGGAGCCCCAGACCGAGGATGATTAACCGTCATCTTGAACTTCTTCCATTTTCTAATAATTGCGCCAACAGTTTGTTGCCTTCTCACCAAGCTGCTTGCTTATTGTCCTGTAGCCCATCCCAGCCTTGTGCAGGTCTACAATTTTATCCCTGATGTCCTTACACAGCTCTCTGGTCTTGGCCATTTGGAGAGGTTGGAGTCTGTTTGATTGAGTGTGTGGACAGGTGTAGGAAAACCTGCAAAATCGGCAGTGTATCAAATACTTGTTCTCCCCACTGTATGTGCTCGTAGTTCGTCTATTTTATTAGCGATTGATTGTACGTTGGCTAATAGCACCGATGGTAAAGGTAGATTACTCTCTCGGCAACGGATCCTTACAAGGCACCCGGACCGTCATCCACGATATTTCTGTATTTTCCTCCTGCGAATGAAGGGAATGAGGGCCCACACGTTTTTAATGCAGTTCAAGTCCAGAGACTTGGTCAATTAACCATTTCTTTATGGATTTTGATGTGATCTTGGGTTTATTGTCAAGGTGGAAGATCCACTTGCGGTCAAGTTTCAGCTTCCTGGCTGAGGCAACAAGGTTTTTGTCAAAATGTCCTGGTAGTGGGTAAAGTTCATGATGCCATTGCCCTTCACAAGGGCCCCATGACCATGACCCATAACCATGACCATATTTAAAAAATATAAATATTTTCCTTTATTATTTTTCTTTTTAGATACCTTTTATTGGTTGCAACAAGCAAAATCAAATAAGCACAGCTAAAGTATTTGTAATGATATCAAATGGTATTTCAACCCAAGTCTACAAAGGAGTGCTGACTGAGTGCTTAGAGACAAGGCGATCTTTATCAGCTGTCATGATTTCCTGTTGGTCCTCCTTTTGACATAGTGTTGGTACCGCTAAGATAAGGACATGCATCTCATCCTGTGATGTTGGTGATTACGACGTGTGCACAGATAAGTCTTGGGTGAATAATAACTTGCAAACACTTTTTTTCTCAGCTGTGTCATTGCCTAGAATCTAGACAGTCAGAAGGCATTTCATGAAAAATCATGAATCACGCACAGTACATAAGGAATGCAACAGGAATAAATCTGAATACATAAAAATGGAAGAGAATATTAAAACATAATCTTAAAGGGAAAATACACTCAAAACAATATATACAGTGGGGAGAACAAGTATTTGATACACTGACGATTTTGCAGGTTTTCCTACTTACAAAGCATGTAGAGGTCTGTAATTTTTATCATTAATTTGCATTTTATTGCATGACATAAGTATTTGATCACCTACCAACCAGTAAGAATTCCGGCTCTCACAGACCTGTTAGTTTTTCTTTAAGAAGCCCTCCTGTTCTCCACTCATTACCTGTATTAACTGCACCTGTTTGAACTCGTTACCTGTATAAAAGACAACTGTCCACAACCTCAAAACAGTCACACTCCAAACTCTCCACATGGCCAAGACCAAAGAGCTGTTCAAAGGACACCAGGAAACAAAATTGTAGACCTGCACCAGGCTGGG
>NC_036854.1:24196035-24297395 GCF_002910315.2 Salvelinus sp. IW2-2015 | reverse complement strand
TTACTTAAAAATCATACAATGTGATTTTCTGGATTTTTGTTTTAGATTCCGTCTCTCACAGTTGAAGTGTACCTATGATAAAAATGACAGACCTCTACATGCTTTGTAAGTAGGAAAACCTGCAAAATCGGCAGTGTATCAAATACTTGTTCTCCCCACTGTATATATTTTTTTTTCATTAGTCCACTGTTGATACAGTCCCAAATGTTTTGCATGTCAGCAGTCAAGTTTTCAAGATATTGGACTTCATGATGATGTGACCAGTGAAACTTTTGCTCTTGAAAACCTGACTGTTGACAAGCAAACCATTTTTGAGACTGTATCAACAGTGGACAAAAAAATACCATAAGATAGTTTTTTGGTAGATTTTTCCTTTAAACTTAGATGATTCTCTATGGCGCTGTGTCAGTCTTTGTAACATTGTGTCAGTTCCTGGTTCTGTTTGTGATTTGTTTTACACTGTGGGGCATGTTAGAAATAGCTGTATCTTCCATATTCAGGTCAATCTATTGAACCGAGACTGAGCCCTTTCCTAAACCCTGCCATTGTGGTCCAAAGACCCACAGGCTCTGAAACGGTTGACACGATCATTGAATCAATTACATTTAATTCCAAAAAACGTGCCTCTTAAAAATGCTTCTCACACATAGCCCTGTCGGTTGCGATAAGTCGAAACTAGAAGAATGTCCACAAAGCAGTAAATCATTTCACATTAGTGATAGTGCTGTCGTGCAAAAAACAGGCATGAAATGTCTTAGAAGTAACATGGCATTTACAGGGTTGTATTTTGGCAAAGATAAAGTGTAACAAGGGCCAAGCTCTTGTGGGGGTCATTCGAACACTCCACAAGTAGAACAATCACCTATCCTTTCCTGAACAGATGTGCTATATAAAACCAGGATTGAGAACCGTGTAGCATATCATTTGACCCCTAAACCTTTCTGCAGTGTTCTGGCAGTAAGCGTATGCATATACGCAAACAGAAAAATACAAGGCACATCAGATGAACGCTTAGCTCTCGAGAACCCAAGAGCGCCCAAGGTGGCTTACAGCTGATCCCCGTCTTGGGTTCTCAGCTGATGGTATGGCGGACAGCAGGCTCCATGTGAACTACAAAATCAAATCAAATTGTATTTGTCACATGCACCGAATACAACAGGTGTAGACCTTACATTGACATTTTTACTTTCAATCCCTTAACAAACAACATGCAGTTTTAAGAAAATACCTAAAAAAAGGTAAGAAATAAAAGTAACAAATTATTAAACAGCAGCAGTAAAATAACAATAGCGAAGCTATATACAAGGGCTACCTGTGCAGAGTCAATGTGCGGTGTGGGGGCACGGGTTGGTCGATGTAATAGAGGTAATATGTACATGTAGGTAGAGTTATTAAAGTGACTATGCATAGATAATAACAGAGAGTAGCAGCAGCGTAGAAGGGGGGGGGGGGGCAATGCAAATAGTCTGGGTAGCCATTTGATTAGATGTTCAGGAGTCTTATGTCTTGGGGGTAGAAGCTGTTTAGAAGCCTCTTGGACCTAGACTTGGCGCTCCAGTACCGCTTGCCTGTCACGCCTGTCATGACCTTAGTTCCTTGTTTATGTCTCTATTTTGGTTTGGTCAGGGCGTGAGTTGGGGTGGGCATTCTATGTTTTGTTCTATGTTTTGTATTTCTAGGTGTTTGGCCTGGTATGGTTCCCAATCAGAGGCAGCTGTCAATCGTTGTTTCTGATTGAGAACCATACTTAGGTATCCTGTTCCCACCTGTGTTTGTGGGTAGTTTTCTGGTTTGTGTATTGCACCTTGCAGAACTGTTCGTTTGTCGTTTTGTTGTTTTTGTTCAAGTGATCGTATTTATTAACAGTATTATGAATACTTACCACGCTGCACCTTGGTCCTCTTCTACTTCTCCCGACGACGTTCGTTACATTGCCGTGCGGTAGCAGAGAGAATAGTCTATGTGTCACACCCTGATCTGTTTCACCTGTCCTCGTTATTGTCTCCACCCCCTCCAGGTGTCGCTTGTTTTCCCCAGTGTATTTATCCCAGTGTTTCCTGTCTCTCTGTGCCAGTTCGTCTTATCCAAGCCTACCAGCGGTTTTCCCGTTTTCCTGCTTTGCCTTTTTCTCCTTTTGCTAGTCCTCCCGGTTCTGACCCTTGCTTGTTTTTCTGGACTCCATGCCCGCCTGCCTGACCATTCTGCCTGCCCTGACCTTGAGCCTGCCTGCCCTTCGGTACCTCCTGAACTCTGAACTGGTTTTGACCTTTTGCCTGTCCACGACCATTCTCTTGCCTACTCCCTTTGGATTTATTAAACATCTTAAACTCCAACCATCTGCCTCCTGTGTCTGCATCTGGGTATCGCCTTGTGTCATGATATTATGACTAGGGTGGCTGGAGTCTTTGACATTTTTTAGGGCCTTCCTCTGACACTGCCTGGTATAGAGGTCCTGGATGGCAGGAAGCTTGACCCCGGTGATGTACTGGGCCGTGCACAATACCCTCTGTAGTGCCTTGCGGTCAGATGCCGAGCAGTTGCCATACCAGTCAGTGATGCAAACTGTCAGGATGCTCTCGATGTTGAGGGTTTAGAACCTTTTGAGGATCTGAGGACCCATGCCAAATCGTTTCAGTCTTCTGAGGGGGAATAGGTTTTGTCGTGCCCTCTTCACGACTGTCTTGGTGTGCTTGGACCATGTTAGTTTGTTTGTGATGTGGACGCCAATGAACTTGTAGCTCTCAACCTGCTCCACTACAGCCCCGTTGATGAGAATGGGGTGTGCTCGTTCCTCCTTTTCCTGTAGTCCACAATCATCTTCTTTGTCTTGATCATGTTGAGGGAGAGGTTTTTGTCCTTGGACCACACGGTCAGGTCTCTGACCTCCTCCCTATTGGCTGTCTTGTCGGTGATCAGGCCTACCACTATTGTGTCATCGGCAAACTTAATGATGGTGTTGGAGTCGTGCCTGGCCGTGCAGTCATGAGTGAACAGGGAGTACAGGAGGGGACTGAGCACACACCGCTGAGGGGCCCCCATGTTGAGGATCAGTGTGGCGGATGTGTTGATACCTACACTTACCACCTGGGGGCGGCCCATCAGGAAGTCCAGGATCCAGTTGCAGAGGGAGGTGTTTAGCTCCTTAGCTTATGGCACTATGGTGTTGAATGCTGAGCTGTAGTCAATGAATAGCATTCTCACATAGGTGATCCTTTATCCAGGTGTGAAAGGGCAGTGTGGAGTGCAATAGAGATTGCATCATCTGTGGATCTGTTGGGGCGGTATGGAAATTGGAGTAGGTCTAAGGTTTCTGGGATAATGATGCTGATGGGAGCCATGACCAGCCTATCAAAGCACTTCATGGCTACAGACGTGAATGCTACGGGTCGGTAGTCATTTAGGCAGGTTACCTTAGTGTTCTTGGGCACAGGGACTATGGGTATGCTTGAAACATGTTGGTATTACAGACTCAGACAGGGAGAGGTTGATCAGAGTTGGTCTGTGCATGCTCGGAGTACACGTCCTGGTAGTCCGTCTGGCCCTGCGGCCTGAATGTTCACCTGTCTTACTCACATCAGCTCCAGAGAGCGTGATCACACAGTCGTCCGGAACAGCTGATGCTCTCATGCGTGTTTCAGTGTTACTTTCCTCGAAGCGAGCATAGAAGTTATTTAGCTAATCTGGTAGGGTTGTGTCACTGGGTAGCTCTCAGCTGTGCTTCCCTTTGTAGTCTATAATAATTTGCAAGCCCTGCCACATCCGACGATTGTCAGTGCCGGTGTAGTACGATTCGATCTTAGTCCCGTATTGATGCTTTGCCTGTTTGATGGTTCGTCGCAGGGCATAACGGGATTTCTTATAAGCTTCCGGGTTAGAGTCCCGCTCCTTTAAAAGCTGTAACTCTACCCTTTAGCTCAGTGCAGATGTTGCCTGGTTGGGGTATGTACGTACAGTCACTGTGGGGACGATGTCATCGAGGCACTTATTGATGAAGCCAGTGACTGATGTGGTGTACTTCTCAATGCCATCTGAATAATCCCGGAACATATTCCAGTCTATGCTAGCAAAACCATCCTGTAGCTTAGCATCTGCTTCATCTGACCACTTTTTTATTGCCCGAGTCACTGGTGCTTCCTGCTTTAGTTTTAGCTTGTAAGCAGGAATCAGGAGGATATAATTATGTTCAGATTTGCCAAATGGAGGGCGAGGGAGAGCTTTGTACGCATCTCTGTGTGTGGAGTAAAGGTGGTCTAGAGKTTTTTTTCCTCTGGTTGCACATTTAACATGCTGATTGAAAGTAGGTAAAACTGATTGGAGTGTCCTTGCATTAAAGTCCCTGGCCACTCGGAGCGCAGCCTTTGAGGGTTTTCCTGTTTGTTTATGGCTTTATGCAGCTCATTGAGTGTGGTCTTAGTGCCAGCATCGGTCGGTGGTGGTATGTAGACAGCTACGAAATATACAGTTAAACTCTATAGGTAGATAGTGTAGTCTACAACTTATCATGAGATTCTCTACCTCAGGCGAGCAAAACCTCAAGACTTCTTTAGATATCGTGTACCATCCGTTGTTTACAAATATACATAGACCGCCGCACCTTGTTTTACCAGAGGCTGCTGTTCTATCCTGCCGATAGAGTGTATAACCCACCACCTGTATGTTATTCATGTTGTCGTTCAGCCACGACTCAGTGAAACATACGTTTTTAATGTCCGGTTGGTAGTATATACGTGCTTTTAGTTTGTCCGATTTATTTTCCAGCGATTGTGCGTTGGCTAGTAGTACGGATTGCAACGGCAGATTAGCCACTCGTCGCCTGATCCTCACAAGGCACCCCGATTTCCTTCTACGACACATCCTCTCACCTTGCGCTAGCATTTCCATTCGTCTGGATCGCATGTGTTTCTCAAAATACAGCCGGGTGCAACTTTACTAAACTGCGTACAGTAAGTGTATATTTTATATTTGAACAATTATTTCTCACTTATATGAAAGTTAAAAGGAAAATCCACTCAAACTATATTTTGGTATTTTTACATCACTCTACTGTTGATACGGTCCCAAAATGTTTTACAGTCAGGATTTCAAGATATTGGATTTTCAAGAAGCAAAGTGCCACCCGCCACATCATCATGATGGTGCAACATGCAAAAAATGAATAATTTTGCATCATCATGAAGTCCAATATCTTGAGAACTTGACCGCTGACATGCAAAACATTTTGGGACTGTATCAACAGTGGACTAATGAGAAAAGTACCAAAAGAGTGGGTTTTTGAGTGGATTTTCCCTTTAAGTTCCAAATGTTTCCAGAACTGTATCACATGCTAGGACCTAGTTGTATTTGTGTTTAGACATGAATCAGGGTTAATGAAAGCTTTGAGTAAGGAAATTGTAGCAATAGAACAACAGAAATCGTGAAACAACTCAACATTTCACGCAAATAAGCTTTCAGTATTGGTTATTGCCAGCAATCACAGCAACTCAAAAGTCAATATTCAATTCAATTAATGGTCCAGAGTTCAAAGGTCACAAACCCAAAATGAGATTGAGGCCTTTCAAAAAGTATCAAATGTCATTTAAAACTAAGATCCTAAAAATCTATTAAATGCAGGAGAATCAACAAAGGAAAAATCTATCCGATATGCTCATCACTCCTTGGTGATCATAGGACGTTTTTATGTGAGAGTCCAGTAATTCCCTTTTTCCAGGGAAAATAAGCCAAAGCAACAGGTTTTTATAGCCCATTTACTGTTCTATTTTACTTTCAAAGTTTTCAAACAAACATCCATTCTTTCTCACGTCACAGCCATTTTGCTCTCTCTTGCTCATTTAAAATGTCTGCCAAACAAAAACATTGATTTCAAAGGTTAACATACCAAACAACTCTATGCATAAGAACTACGTTTAACAATTTACACAGAAAAAAAAGAATTACAACATATTTACTGGAAGAACTGTGAAGATGCAAAATTTGGAAACAGAATTTTGGTAAAATCTCCCTCTGTTTGTGATGTGATAATTTTTTCCAAAAACTCTGTTACATATCTGCTCTGAATTAAGATTCAAATATGTCTGCAGAACTAATGGGGTGTCAGCTATGACATGACAAATTGAGTGGATTTACACCTGGGTCCCTGATCTGTGCTACACATAAATGCATAATTCTGGATATGAATATCATTTTCTTCATGGTGATGTATCCTCAATAGGTACACAAAGGTAGAAATATGCAATATCCTCCTTTGCATATGTGGGTATTATTCTACACACTGGTTATTATTTTTATTGAGTTCCACTACCAAACAAGACCAAATCTGAACCAAACATGGATGTCTATGCTTCACAGGTTTGGACATCAAAAAACAGCACAGTAGAGCTCAGTAGAGTACAGTATAGAACAGTAGAGTAGAGTTCATTACAGTACACTAGAGTTCAGTAMAGTACAGCATAGTCAAGTAGAGTACAGTAGAGTTCAGTATAATTAAGTACAGTATATATTTTTTATTTATTTTTTTATTTAACCTTTATTTAACTAGGCAAGTCAGTCAAGAACAAATTCTTATTTACAATGACGGCCTACCCCGGCCAAACCCGGACGACGCTGGGCCAATTGTGCGACGCCCTATGGGACTCCAAATCACGGCCGGATGTGATTCAGCCTGGATTCGAACCTGCGAAGACTGGGGCTGGTTGCAACAATTGCTAGGTTGAGCGTAGCTACGTCCGACTTTGTGATCAGGATGTACACCTGGTGCACCGAACAAAAAGAAGACTAGCCAATGTTCCGTCTAGACTGCGCACGTGCATGGGCGAGCAGTAGCCCCGAGACTGCCTCGCAGCTCCCCTGGGACTGCAGAGCAGAATCAACCCACAAAGAGAAGCATGAGATTGAACATCACTCAACTTTCTCGAGCAGTGGTCACCGACTGGTCGATCTCCAAGGCATTCCTATTTGATCGCCAAACATTTCTGTAAAATACCCAGCGATCAAATCAAGTTTATTTTATATAGCCCTTCGTACATCAGCTAATATCTCGAAGTGCTGTACAGAAACCCAGCCTAAAACCCCAAACAGCAAGCAATGCAGGTGTAGAAGCACGGTGGCAAGGAAAAACTCCCTAGAAAGGCCAAAACCTAGGAAGAAACCTAGAGAGGAACCAGGCTATGAGGGGTGGCCAGTCCTCTTCTGGCTGTGCCGGGTGGAGATTATAACAGAACATGGCCAAGATGTTCAAATGTTCATAAATGACCAGCATGATCAAATAATAATAATCACAGTAGTTATCGAGGGTGTAGCAAGTCAGCACCTCAGGAGTAAATGTCAGTTGGCTTTTCATAGCCGATCATTAAGAGTATCTCTACCGCTCCTGCGGTCTCTAGAGAGTTGAAAACAGCAGGTCTGGGACAGGTAGCACGTCCGGTGGACAGGTCAAGGTTCCATAGCCGCAGGCAGAACAGTTGAAACTGGAACAGCAGCAAGGCCAGGTGGACTGGGGACAGCAAGGAGTCATCATGCCCGGTAGTCCGACGCATGGTCCTAGGACTCAGGTCCCCGAGAGAGAGAAAGAAAGAGAGAAGGAGAGATTAGAGAGAGCATACTTAAATTCACACAGGACACCGGATAAGACAGGAGAAGTACAAAACTGACCCTAGCCCCCCGACACATAAACTACTGCAGCATAAATACTGGAGGCTGAGACAGAGAGGTCAGGAGACACTGTGGCCCCATCCGATGATACCCCCCGGACAGGGCCAAACAGGAAGGATATAACCCCACCCACTTTGCCAAAGCACAGCCCCACCACTAGAGGGATATCTTCAACCACCAACTTACAATCCTGAGACAAGGCCGAGTATAGCCCACAAAGATCTCCACCACAGCACAAACCAGGGAGGGCGCCAACCCAGACAGGAAGATCACGTCAGTAACTCAACCCACTCAAGTGACGCACCCCTCCTAGGGACGGCATGAAAGAGCACCAGTAAGCCAGTGACTCAGCCCCTGTAATAGGGTTAGAGGCAGAGAATCCCAGTGGAGAGAGGGAAACCGGCCAGGCAGAGACAGCAAGGGCGGTTCGTTGCTCCAGAGCCTTTCCGTTCACCTTCACACTCCTGGGCCAGACTACACTCAATCATATGACCTACTGAAGAGATAAGTCTTCAGTAAAGACTTAAAGGTTGAGACCGAGTCTGCGTCTCTCACATGGGTAGGCAGACCATTCCATAAAAATGGAGATCTATAGGAGAAAGCCCTGCCTCCAGCTGTTTGCTTAGATATTCTAGGGACAATTAGAGGGCCTGCGTCTTGTGACCGTAGCGTACGTGTAGGTAGTACGGCAGGACCAACTCGGAAAGATAGGTAGGAGCAAGCCCATGTAACGCTTTATAGGTTAACAGTAAAACCTTGAAATCAGCCCTTAACAGGAAGCCAGTGTAGGGAAGCTAGCACTGGAGTAATATGATCAAATTTCTTGGTTCTAGTCAGGATTCTAGCAGCCGTATTTAGCACAACTGAAGTTTAGTTAGTGCTTTATCCGGGTAGCGGAAAGTAAAGCATTGCAGTAGTCTAACCTAGAAGTGACAAAAGCATGGATTAATTTTTCTGCATCATTTTTGGACAGAAAATTTCAGATTTTTGCAATGTTACGTAGATGGAAAAAAGCTGTCCTTGAAACAGTCTTGATATGTTCGTCAAAAGAGAGATCAGGGTCCAGAGTAACGCCGAGGTCCTTCACAGTTTTATTTGAGACACTTTACAACCATCAAGATTAATTGTCAGATTTAACAGAAGATCTCATTGTTTCTTGGGACCTAGAACAAGCATCTCTGTTTTGTCCGAGTTTAAAAGTAGAAAGTTTTCAGCCATCCACTTCCTTATGCTGAAACACAGGCTTCTAGCGAGGGCAATTTTGGGGCTTCACCATGTTTCATTGAAATGTACAGCTGTGTGTCATCCGCATAGCAGTGAAAGTTAACATTATGTTTTCGAATGACATCCCCAAGAGGTAAAAATATATGTGAAAACAATAGTGGTCCTAAAACGGAACCTTGAGGAACACCGAAATGTACAGTTGATTTGTCAGAGGACAAACCATTCACAGAGACAAACTGATATCTTTCTGACAGATAAGATCTAAACCAGGCCAGAACTTGTCCGTGTAGACCAATTTGGGTTTCCAATCTCTCCAAAAGAATGTGGTGATCGATGGTATCAAAGGCAGCACTAAGGTCTAGTAGCACGAGGACAGATGCAGAGCCTCGGTCTGACGCCATTAAAAGGTCATTTACCACCTTCACAAGTGCAGTCTCAGTGCTATGATGGGGTCTAAAACCAGACTAAAGCATTTCGTATACATTGTTTGTCTTCAGGAAGGCAGTGATTGCTGCGCAACACTTTCTAAAATTGAGAGGAATGGAAGATTCGATATAGGCCGATAGTTTTTTATATTTTCTGGGTCAAGGTTTGGCTTTTTCAAGAGAGGCTTTATTACTGCCACTTTTAGTGAGTTTGGTACGCATCCGGTGGATAGAGAGCCGTTTATTATGTTCAACATAGGAGGGCCGAGCACAGGAAGCAGCTCTTTCAGTAGTTTAGTTGGAATAGGGTCCAGTATGCAGCTTGAAGGTTTAGAGGCCATGATATTTTCATCATTGTGTCAAGAGATATAGTACTAAACACTAAGTGTCTCTCTTGATCCTAAGTCCTGGCAGAGTGTGCAGATTCAGGACAGCTGAGCTTTGGAGGAATACGCAGATTTAAAGAGGAGTCCGTAATTTGCTTTCTAAAGATCATGATCTTTTCCTCAAAGAAGGTCATTAATTATTTACATTTACATTTACATTTAAGTCATTTAGCAGACGCTCTTATCCAGAGCGACTTACAAATTGGTGCATTCACCTTATGATATCCAGTGGAACAAGCACTTTACAATAGTGCATCTAACTCCTTTAAGGGGGGGGGGCGGGGGGGGGGGGGGGGTTAGAAGGATTACTATATCCTATCCTAGGTATTCCTTAAAGAGGTGTTTTTTGGTTTTTTTGACCACTGCCTGACTCTGGACTACTTTCCCGCCTGCCTGGTCATCCTGCTTGCCCTGACCTTGAATCTGCCTGCCCTTTGGTACCTATTGGACTCTGAACTGGTTGTGACATTTTGCCTGTACACAACCATTCTCTTGCCTACCCCTTTTTGGATAAATGAACATTGTAAGACTCCAACCATCTGCCTCCTGTGTCAGCATCTGGGTCTCGCCTTGTGCCTTGATAGTACAAACTGGCAATGACAGACCCAGCAGACTTGGATCAGTTCCGCCAAGCTGTCTCCCTGCATGGAGCCACCATTGGGAGACATTAGGAGTTGTTGCAGGGCCCTTTTGAAGGGCTCAGTTCCTTGACGGAATGCCACGACCATGGGTTAAAGGCTATTAGGGAGAAAATCAGAGAGTTAGCTCAGAGGCTGCCTGCCACATCTGGGAAAAAAACAATCACCCAGTAATTTTTTCCCTATCTGTGGTGAGTTTGTACAGCCAATCCCGGCTCCCTGTGAACCCTGCTTACCTCCTCCAGAGCGATATTCGGGGAATCATGGTACCTGGGGTTTTCTTTCTCAGTGCTCACTTATTTTTGAGCTACAGCCATCTTAATTTCCTTCAGACCGATCGAAGATAGCGTATATTATTCCGTTAATGTTAGGAAGGGCGCTCTCCTGGTCTATGGTAGGAATCTGGAGGAATTTATGGCAGAGGTGAGAAACCTATTTGAGTCTCCAGTATCCGGGAGAAAGGCGGCCAGTAAACTGCTTGACTCACGTCAAAACTCCCGTAGTGTGACTACGCGTTTGATTTTTGCATGTTGGCCACCGAGAGTGCCTGGAATCCGGAGTCTCTCTTCAATACTTTTCTGCACGGATTATCTGAGGAGGTTAAGGATGAGCTAGCTGCTTGGGAATTGCCGGTGGACCTCGACTCCCTTATCGCTCTAACCATTAAAATCGATGGACGCCTAAGTGAGAAGAGGTCTGGTCTTGGGCACACTCGTGCACCCGCTATGGCTCGTTCACCTTTGAGGGAATCCGGAAGTTTCCGAAGGCAGCTTTTCCGAGAGGATTCGAGGCCACCCGAGCGCTCTCGTGAATCTGCAACGGGTGAGTTGGATACTCCTGAGCCTATGCAGTTGGGAAGAGCTAGGTTATTAGTTGGGGAATGCTCACGGAGGATGAATAGTAACTGTTGTCTGTACTGTGGAGAGGCAGGACATTTTATAGCTACCTGCCCTGTTAGGAAACTCTTGTCTCTAGTGGGTACCAGTACTATGGTGAGTCAGACTGGGAGTTCCCTAATTCCCATCACCCGCACACCCCTTTTTGCTCTTGTGCTGTGGGGAGACCAATCTAAGTCTCTCTGAGTGCTCATTGACTCTGGGGCTGATGAACGTCTTATGAATGCCACGATAGCTTCGGAGCTTGGTATTCCCACTCAGCCTCTCTGTGCCCATGGATGCTAGGGCACTGGACGGCCGCTCTATAGGGGAAGTCACCCATAGTACTGTGTCCGTTCAATTACAGGTTTCTGGTAACCACAGTGAGACCATACAGTTCCTCCTCATTGCATCTCCCCATGTTCCGGTTATTTTGGGATTTTCCTGGCTACAAAAGCACAATCCTGTGATTGACTGGGCCAGAAGCTCCATCCTGGGTTGGAGCCCATTTTGCCATTCCCACTTACTTCAACCAGCACAGCCTTCCCCAAGTAGTCCTCCTCGGGATGTTAGCAAGACTGTGGATGTCTCTGCTATTCCCACTGAATACCATGACCTCCTGGAAGTGTTCAGTAAGGCACGTGCTACTTCCCTTCCCCCGCACCGTCCTTATGATTGTGCCGTTGATCTTCTCCCAGGCACTACACCACCTCGGGGTCGGTTGTATTCTCTGTCCGGACCTGAGACCAAAGCTATGGAGGAGCACATGAAGGAGCCTCTGGCCACTGGGGCCGTCCGTTCGTCTGCATCTCCTGCCGGAGCAGGAGTTTTCTTTGTGGAGAAGAAGGACAAGACCCTGCGTCCGAGCATTGACTACCAGAGACTTAACGACATTACTGTTAAAAATTGTTACCCCTTACCTCTCCTCTCCTCGGCGTTTGAACCTCTCCAGGGGGCAACCATGTTTTTCAAGTTGGACCTTCGGAATGCCTACCACCTGGTTCGGATACGCGAGGGGGGTGAGTGGAAGACAGCCTTCAACACAGCCAGTGGACATTATGAGTACCAGGTCATGCAATTTAGACTCACCAACGCTGTTTTCCAGGCTTTGGTAAATGATGTGCTCCGGGACATGTTAACTTCTTTGGGCTGCAAGCCCGAAGCCGGGCGCAATATGACAACAGCCACTTCAAGTGCAGGGTGCGAAATTCAAAATATATTTTTTAGAAATATTTAACTTTCACACATTAACAAGTCCAATACAGCATATGAAAGATAAACATCTTGTGAATCCAGCCAACATGTCCGATTTTTAAAATGTTTTACAGCGAAAACACCACGTATATTTATGTTAGCTCACCACCAAATACAAAAAAGGACAGACATTTTTCACAGCACAGGTAGCATGCACAAAACCAACATAACTAACCAAGATCCAACCAAACTAACCAAGAAACAACTTCATCAGATGACAGTCCTATAACATGTTACACAATAAATCTCACCTCTCCTCTCACAAGGTACCGTTCAAATGGTCTCCAGCTGTAGCGGACCTGAAGCATCGGTTCACAGCAGCCATCCTCATCCATTCAGACACTTCGTGTCAATTTGTGGTGGAAGTTGATGCTTCGGATGTTGGAGTGGGGCCCATCCTGTCCCAGCGATCTGCCTAGGACCAAAAGCTTAATTCCTGTGCCAACCTGTCCCATTGTCTCAATCCTGCAGAGTGGAACTACGATGTAGGCAACCGAGAACTCCTGGCGGGGAAGATGGCGTTGGAAGAGTGGAGGCACTGGCTGGAAGGAGCAGAACAGCCATTCTTCGTCTGGACCGATCATAACAACTTGGAATATCTCCGTACAGTCAAGCGCCTCAACTCCAGGCAGGTCCGGTGGGCCCTCTTGTTTACCAGATTCAACTTCACCATTTCCTACCTCCCAGGGTCAAAAAATGTGACGCCTGATACTCTCTCCCACCTATACAGTTCCTCTGCCACACCCTCGACCTCCGAAACCATTCTCCCTACCTCATGCCTTGCTGCCACTGCGGATTGGGGTATTGAGAACCTGGTTCGCGAGGCGCAACGCTGAAGGGGGCCCTGCTAACCGGCTTTTTGTCCCTAAACCAGTCCGGTCCGGGTCCTGGAATGGGCTCATTCCTTCAGGCTGACCTGTCATCCAGGGTCCCGTTGGACACTAGCCTTCCTCCGACAACATTTCGGGTGGACCACAATGGTTCCTGACGTCTCTGCCTTCGTCGCCGCATGCACAGTGTGTGCTCAGAACAAGACTCTACGGCAAGCTCCTTCTGGCCTCCTTCAGCCACTACTGGTTCCTCATCGTCCCTGGTCTCATATATCTCTGAACTTTGTCACTGGGCTCCCTCCGTCTGATGGCAACACTGTCATTCTGACGGTAGTCGATCGGTTCTCCAAGGCCGCCCATTTCATCCCTCTCCCTAAACTACCTTCTGCCAAGGAGACGGCCCAGTTTATGGTGCAGCATGTCTTCCGGATTCATGGACTCCAGGTAGATATGGTCTCTGATCGGAGTACTCAGTTCTCGTCTCAGTTCTGGAAGGCTTCTGCACCCTTATTGGGTCTTCGGCCAGCATTTCATCCGTATTCCATCCCCAAACCAACGGTCTGTCAGAGCGAGCCAACCACGACCTGGAAACCACCCTGAGATGACTGGTCTCAACCAATCCCACTACCTGGAGCCGACAACTGGTCTGGGTGGAGTATGCCCGGAACACCCTTCCCTGTTCGGCCACGGGACTCTCTCCATTTGAGGGTTCTTTGGGGTAACAACCTCCACTCTTCCCGGAACAAGAGGAAGAGGTCAGCATAACCTCGGCCCAGTATTTTCAGGTCTCTCCAGAGATGTTCGATCGGGTTCAAGTCTGGGCTCTGGCTGGGCCACTCAAGGACATTCAGAGACTTGTCCTGAAGCCACTCCTACGTTGTCTTGGCTGTGTACTTAGGGTCGTTGTCTTGTTGGAAGGTGAACTTTCACCCCAGTCTGAGGTCCTGAGCGCTGTGGAGCAGGTTTTCATCAACGATCTCTCTGTACTTTACCATTTGGCAAACTCCAAGCGGGCTATCATGTGCCTTTTACTGAGGAATGGCTTCCGTCTGGCCACTCTACCATAAAGGCCTGATTGGTGGAGTGCTGCAGAGATGGTTGTCCTTCTGGAAAGTTCTCCCATCTTCACAGAGTAACTCTGGAGCTCTCTCAGAGTGACTGTTGGGTTCTTGATCACCTCCCTGACTAAGGCCCTTCTCCCCCAATTGTTCAGTTTGGCCTGGCATCCAGCTCTAGGAAGAGTCTTGGTGGTGTCAAACTTCTTCCATTTAAGAATGATGCAGGCCACTGTGTTCTTGGACTGTCAATGCTGCAGAAATGTTTTGGTACCCTTCTCCAGGTCTGTGCCTCGACATTATCCTGTCTCAGAGCTCTATGGACAATTCCTTTGACCTCATGGCTTGGTTTTTGTTCTGATATCCACTGTCAACCGCGGGACCTTATATAGACAGGTGTGTGCCTTTTCAAATCATGTCCAATGTCCAAACCACAGGTGGACTCCATTCAAGTTTTAGAAACATCTCAAGGATGATCAATGGAAACACCTGAGCTCAATGTTGAATCTCATAGCAAAGTGTCTGAATACTTATGTAAATAAGATATGTCTGTTTTTTATTTGTAATACATTTTGTCATTATGGGTATTGTGTGTAGATTGATGAGTAAAAATATTTATTCAATCAATTTTAGAATAAGGCTGTAATGTAACAAAAGTCAAGGGGTCTGAAAACTTTCCGAAGGCACTATATGCAAATAGACCATTCCCATATATGGATCAGTGCCAGTTAGTTTGAACTGGACTGTGTTTACAACATGAGTAGATGCACTTATTTTGAGATCAAAGCCAGAGCTGCATGTGGCCACGTGTTTACATTTTGTTCATATCCTCTGCTATTTATTGAGTTATTAGCCCGGTTTCAGATCATTTGTAGTCTACAATAGGGGAGTGATTACTTCCTACAAGAGCACAAAATGTGTACATTTCTAGACATCTTTGAAAAGGGAGACAGGTAAAGAGCTTTTTTTTGTCTTAAAGAGGCAGTATTGTATTTTGAGACAGGTTTGAATAAGGTAATTAGCTTATTATCAAGCCCTGCTTGTCCCATGGAATGTAGGCCTACATTGAACACCACACATTGGCTGGTATCATAGGTTGTGACAGAACAGCTATTTCCATGTTAAAATGTTATGGTTATGGTGATGGTAGGCCACTCTGGTAGGCCTACATTGTGATCAAATAGCCACAGTAGCCTACTTGGCCACTGTTAAAACTTTAACTTAAAGCATGGAACAGCCTCAGTGCTCACAATAAATGTGCGCTGGAAGCACAACGTTGTTCACAATGTTAAAGTTTGCACTTCGCCCAGTACCGAAACCAGTTAGAGGGACCATTGATCGTAGCTAAGTTAGGCATAAGCAATGCGTGTTCATGAGATTTGATACTTTATAATGATGGTTGCTAGGCAGCGGCCATTACTAGGCTGTTACCATCCTCGTGGCAGTTCTGGAGTTTGTGAGGCATGTCACTTCGCCCATCACTTCGCAAAGCCCACCCCTATGCATTCACATTTTCTTAATCACAACTGGATGGATGGATCAATGAATAATTACTGTGGGAATTAATATCACTGAATGATATTGGAATAAAGTAGGCTAATGAAATGCAAAGTATCAAATTGTTACTTACTAAAAATCATCTAACCGTTTTGGATAATTTGAAGCAGTAGCCGTGTGTTGTCAACTATAATTTCAGCCCAGTTTTGATTGGGACAATGCCATCACGCTGGTTTGAGACAAGCGTGGGGACTCTGTCTGTGTGCTATATTTGGTTATTTGATCTCTGGCTTGGCAAATAAGTGGAGGGAGGGGTTGTGCATACTTTTCAGACTCTTGCTTGGACCACCAGACAATAGAAAGATAACAGTTATCAGCTGAATATAACAGTATGCCAGTAGAAGGGAGGACAGTTGCAGGTGAACCAACGGTGGTTTGTGACTACCATGATTTCCCATTGTAGCTAATTTAATGATTGGTTAACAGGATTTTAAGTCTTAATCACTTAAACAAACTTGATATCAGTAAAAACACGATAACTTATTGATAGGTCTACCTTTACTTTTTACTTCTGTGAACTTTCATTATCCTCCCTCCTCATGAGGGAGAGAACTTAGAAAATATCTTAAAGATATGTGGGTTTTTGGTAATGGAATTTCATGGAAATGTTTCTTAAACTTACAGGATGAACACTTGATTGCTGACAAGCAAAATAATTTGGGACTATGTCAACACTGGACTAATGAAACAAATACCAAAATATAGTTTTGGGGTGGAATTTTCCTCTACTGCTACACAGAAATGGTTTGCTTTTGAGACAAAACAGCTGCATTTGACCTGTAATACTTTTTCTGGTATATTACCCCTTTTTCCATCTGTTTGACAAGAAATCAAAGCCTTTGCTTACTCCTAATGTTTAGGATGGAAAATTGTTGAAAAATGTACATACTTTATGCCTTAATTTCTCTAAAATATAGATATCATTTGACACCCAATTTGACATGCTTCTATGAACTTCACATATTGGTGCTCATGGGGCCTTTTACATGGAAATGACCTCCTTCCTAATCACATGACCACATAATTAAAGTGACAGGTATCATTTTGACTAATCAACAGAATTTCAACCCAGTGGCATATGAATCAAGACATAAAGGTAACTGCCAAAATGAACTTGAGTAAATGAGGCATACAAAGTATATTGAAAGCAGGTGCTTCCACACAGGTGTGGTTCCTGAGTTAATTAAGCAATTAAGATCCAATCATCCTTATGGTCATGTATAAAAATGCCCGGTTGCCCATTAGTTTGGCTACCATGGCTAGAAGAAGAGATCTCAATGACTTTGAACAAGTGGTCTCAAAGGAGCATAGGGGGTTTATAGTGTGTGTCTGTGTCTGTGTGGTGAGTGTGTGTGTGTGTCTGTCTGTACAAGCTCTGGGTAGACGAGCGGCCCATAATTCAATATTCTGGGTACATGAGATTATGTCCATTGTTTCATTCAGAAAACGCCACATGGCAAACCAAACAGACTGAACTGGTGGGGTCGAAAACGACAATATGAAGTTGATTTGCCGGACTCTGCAGATGGTSCATTGTATTTACTTATCCCTTGGATTGAACCTGAATTTGTGAATGTCTCATAGAGGGATTTGGATCCTATTTTGTATAGTTTAAAGCTGACCAGATCCCGCTAACTTATCATCTTATGAATGAACACAATAATGTTTTGTTTAGCAAGGTTAACAAGCAGTCCTTTTCCATTAAAACAACAGAACATAAGAACACAGCAGAAAAACATTCTGCAAACATGTCAGCACAGCCACATCTCCAATATCCTCAGTTTCACAGCACTTCATGGAACGAGCTTTCGCAGCCAAAAATACTCTGCATCGTTTCATTATTTTCTCTCTCTGCTATTTTCTCTCTCTGCGTGTGTCAGTCATCAGATCCCAACCCAATTGAACACTTATGGGAGATTGTGGAACAACACCTGAGACATCATTTTCCACCACCATCAACAAAACACCAAATTATCAAACTTTTCATAAAAGAGTGGTGTTGCATCCCTCCAATAGAGTTCCCGACACTTGTAGAGTCTATGCCAAGGCACATTAAAGCTGTTTTGGTGGCTCGTGGTGGCCCAATGCCCCATTAAAACTTCTTCGGGATAGGTGGTGGTATTTTCACGTCAGGATGAAAAGCGTGTCCAAAGTAAACTGCCTGTTCCTCAGGCCCAGAAGCTAGAATATGCATATAATGAGTGGATTTGGATAGAAACACTCTGAAGTTTCTAAAACTGTTAGAATAATGTCTGTGAGTATAACAGAACTGATTTGGCAGGCGAAACCCCGAGCAAAATCCATCCAGGGAAAAACATTTTTTGAGCTCATTGTGTTTTCCAATGGGTTTCTTAGGGATTCCTGATTTATAAGGGCCATGGTTGTAGTTCCTATGGCTTCCACTAGATGTCAACAGTCTTTAGAAATTGGTTGATGTTTTTATTTTGAAGAATGAAGAATGAAGAAGTACGGCTGTTCTTTGTACGTGCCACTCTGAAGGACTCAAGTCCTTTTGTTGCACGTTGCACGTACACAGGAGCGCGCTCCGTGGTATTTTTCTTCGGTATTGAAAACAGATTATCCCATCTTAAATTTTATCGATTATTTACGTTTTAGGATACCTGAAATTGGATTAGGAACGTTGTTTGAAATGTTTGGACCAAGTTTCAGGTAACTTATGAGATACTTTGTAGTCATGTTGGGCAAGCTGGAACCGGTGTATTTCTGAATCAAACACGCCAAAAAAATTGAAATTTTGGGGATATAAAGAAGGAATTTATCGAACAAAATGACCATTCATTGTGTCACGGAGACATTTGAGATTGCAAAAAGATGAAGATCTTCAAAGGTAAGGCATTTATTATATGGCTATTTCTGACTTTCGTGTCACACCTGGCTGGTTGAAAGTTGAATGTTGTCATTTTGTACGCGGGGCGCTGTCCTCAGATAATCACATGGTCTGCTTTCGCCGTAAAGCCTTTTTGAATTCTGACACCGCGGCTGGATTAACAAGAAGTTAAGCTTTATGATGTATTACACTTATATTTTCGTAAATGTTGAATAAATATATTTATTTGGTTTGAATTTGGCGCTCTGCAATTTCACTGGATGTGAAATCGATCCCGCTAAAGGAATTGGAGCGTTAAGGGATCCCTAAGAGGTTTTAACAGACTAGTTTTTGCAAATTGGTTAGGACATCTACTTTGTGCATGACACAAGTAATTTTTTCAGACAATTGTTTACAGACAGATTATTTCACTTATTAACTCACTGTATCACAATTCCAGAATTTTACATACACTAAGTTGACTGTGCCTTTAAACAGCTCGGAAAATTCCAGAAAATGATGCCATGGCTTTAGAAGCTTCTGATAAGCTGATTGACATACTTTGAGTCAATTGGAGGTGTACCTGTGGATGTATTTTAAGGCCTATGCTTTTTGAATTGTTTTATTTCTGCCTTTTCTATTCCAGACATTCTGAAATTCACTAAAGCATCCCATGTATCTAACTTTAGTCTTTCACTTTTCAATAAACTTTTTGATTATTTCAAGTACCACGTTCATCTGTACAAACAATAGCACGCAAGTATAAACACCATGGGACCATGCAGCCGTCACATCGCTCAGGAAGGAGATGCGTTCTGTCTCCTAGAGATGAATGTACTTTGGTGCGAAAAGTGCTAATCAATCCCAGAACAACAGCAAAGGACCTTGTGAAGATGCTGGAGGAAACAGGTACAAAGGTATCTATATCCACAGTAAAACAAGTCTTATATCGACATAAGCTGAAAGGCTGCTCAGCAAAGAAGAAACCACTTCTCCAAATCCGCCATAAAAAAGCCAGACTACGGTTTGCAACTGCACGTGGGGACAAAGATCGTACTTTTTGGAGAAATGTCCTCTGGTCTGATGAAACAAAAAAAGCCATAATGACCATTGTTATGTTTGGAGGAAAAAGGGGGAGGCTTGCAAGCCGAAGAACACCATCCCAACCGTGAAGCACGGGGGTGGCAGCATCATGTTGTGGGAGTACTTTGCTGCAGGAGGAACAGGTGCACTTCACAAAATAGATGGCATCATGAGGAAGGGAAATTATGTGGATATATTGAACCAACATCTCAAGATATCTGTCAGGAAGTTAAAGCTTGGTCGCAAATGGGTCTTCCAAATGGACAATGAAACAAAGCATACTTCCAAAGTTATGGCTTAAGGACAACAAAGTCAAGGTATTGGAGTGGCCAACACCAAGCCCTGACCTCAAGCCTATAGAAAATTTGTATGTGCACATTCAATTTGCTTATTTTTGTATTTTTTTAACTTAGGAATACATCCATAACCTTTTATTCTGGCGCACTTCACATTTATTCTGGATACATTATGCTCCAAACACCAAGCTCGAGTCTTCAGGCCCCAAGCACTGTGGATGGGGGGTCATGTCCTGGGCCGTGGCCATACGTCAGTGACCAAGCTTGACCCCTGGCTGGGGCGATAAGGGTTGTCCGGGACCCTTCATTACTACAATTTGGGCAGGGGACAAGAAGTAGAGGCAGTGAGGCGGGGAAAGCCAATGACCCAGAGACTTCACTCTTGGGAGTGTATTACTGTAGATAAAGACAACACAAACTGTAGAAGTACAGTAGAGACACACTCATGGGAGAATTAAGGAAGTGTAACTTTGTAATTTTGGCGATTGGCCTCTGGACACAAACACTCCTCTGTTACCTCAAGGGACCCTTTTGAATGATAAATAGGACAGTACATGAATATCAATGACTTTACTAGGAAAACAAGACTACAGCTTATGCATGTTTTCATTATGCAATACCTCCCAAATGTATCGTGCAGTCAAGTCTTTGGAAGTGGTAAGGGAACACGGTAAGATGAGATTGTATTAGTTGCAGTACGTAAGATAGTCACATTTGTTTGCATCTCGTTTCAGTCAATGTTTAAATGATCCACTGTAGTGTGAAGCTGTATGAAAATGATGTCATGAGCTTACCCACAATTATTGTTTTAGTTTAAATATGTTTTATTTTGGCCACTCAAATGCCTTCAAAAGTGAGAAGTTGTGTTGTTGTGTCATAGGTTTCTAAAATGAGGTGATTCACACTCCAGTATATTCTAATGATGAGGTCAGCAGGAGCCCGCTCCTGGGAAAGGAGGAAATAACTCGTCAAAATAGCATTATTTATTTCTAAGATACCATCTTATTGCTCTGTTCTTATCTATATTTGCGCAAGTTTGAAATCACAAAGTTTGCTCAGGTTATCAGTCATTCATCAACAAAAAGGAGCTCGGTAATCTCAAAACAGCAGACGCAAGAGAAATACAAGTTAAAGGCTGTGGAACCACATAGCCACAAAAAGGCCTACTTTACACTCATTTGAAAAGCAAAGCACACTATCCTCCATTCTATCCATCCACCCAAGCCTTCGCTGCCTCCTTAAAGACCAATTATTTGATTTAGAACCGATTTAGAACCAATTTCTCAGTCCTTGCATCCATAGCTGTGTTGAAACAATGACTGGTAAATGATCCAAGACCAGCTCAGTTAATCCCTACCATTGTGACAATGAGTCGTCATAATGCTGCATCAAATGTACATGATCTTAGGGGCATTGGCAAACACAATGTAAGTCATTTAATTTATGTACCCCTAATTGCACTGAATACATCTATTTATCCTACAGCTATTGTAAGCAGTAATCATGAGCCTATATACCAGAGTTACACTGTTAGCACTGAGGCGGTGTGCAATAGTAGGAAGACCACTTTATGCAGCTCACCCTGCACTGTCAGCTCCAATGTCAATAACATAAGTAAGTCTACCTCTGATAAGCTTCCAGAAAAGTGCTAAAAATAGCCCATATTAACATATGTAGCCTAAGAAACAAGGTCCATGAAGTCAATAACTTGCTTGTAACACATGCCATTCATATTCTGACTATCTCTGAAACTCACTTAAATAATACCTTTGATGATACAGTGGTAGCAATACATGGTTATAACATCTACTGAAAAGACAGAAATGCCAACAGAGGCGGTGTTGCGGTCTATATTCGGAACCACATTCCTGTAAAGCTTAGAAACGATCTAATGTTAAATACTGTTGAAGTAATATGGCTACAGGTTCATCTGCCTCACCTAAAGCCCATTCTTGTGGGAAGCTGCTATAGACCACCAAGTGCTAACAGTCAGTATCTGGATAAAATGTGTGAAATGCTTGATAATGTATGTGATATCAACAGAGAAGTATATTTTCTGGGTGATTTTAAATATTGACTGGCTATCATCAAGCTGCCCACTCAGGAAAAAACGTCAAACTGTAACCAGTGCTTGCAACCTGGATCAGGTTGTCAGTCAACCTACCAGGGTAGTTACAAACAGCACAGGAATTAAATCATCAACGTGTATTGATCACATTTTTACTAACGCTGCAGATATTTGCTTTAAGAAGGAAGAGCATCGCTTTATTATAGACAGACTTCTCCCCATCTTAGGTACTACTGCATCAATATGTTTTGACCACTCCAAGCAGTTTAGTCATCTCAACTTGCTCAATTTCCACATGATTTATTACAAGATTTAGTTGAGGTTTAGGGTTTAGTGAGTGTTTTTGTTCCAAATACAATGCTTTTAGTTTTAGAAATATTTAGGGATAACTTATTCTTTGCCACCCACTCTGAAACTAACTGCAACTCTTTGTTGAGTGTTGCAGTCATTTCAGTCGCTGTAGTAGCTGATGTGTATAGTGTTGAGTCATCCGCTTACATAGAAACTCTGACATTACTCAAAGTCAGTGGCATGTTGTTAGTAAAAATTGAAAAAGCAAGCGGCCTAAACAGCTACCCTGGGGAATTCCTGATTCTAACTGGATTATATTTGATAGGCTTCCATTAAAGTACACCCTCTGTGTTCTGTTAGACAAGTAATTCTTTATCCACATTATAGCAGGGGGTGTAAAGCCATAACACATATGTTTTTCCAGCAGCAGACTATGATCAATAATGTCAAAAGCTGCACTGAAGTCTAACAAGACAGCCCCCACAATAATTTTATCATCAATTTCTCTCAGCCAATCATCAGTCATTTGTGTAAGTGCTGTGCTTGTTGAGTGTCCTTCCCTATAAGCATGGTGAAATTCTGTTGTCAATTTGTTTACTGTAAAATAGCATTGTTTCTGGTCAAACACAATTTTTTTCCAGAAGTTTACTAAGGGTTGGTAACAGGCTGGTTGGTTGGCTATTTGAGCCAGTAAAGGGGGCTTTACTATTCTTGGGTAGCGGAATGTCTTTAGCTTCCCTCCAGGCCTGACGGCACACACTCTCTGGTAGGCTTAAATTGAAGATGTGGCAAATAGGAATGGCAATATCGTCTGCTATTATCCTCAGTAATTTTCCATCTAGATTGTCAGACCCTGGTGGCTTGTCATTGTTGATAGACAACAATAATTTTTTCACCTCTTCCACACTGACTTTACAGAATTCAAAAGTACAATTCTTGTCTTTCATAATTTGATCCGATATACTTGGATGTGTAGTGTCAGCGTTTGTTGGGTTAGCGTTTGTTATCTTGCCAATGAAAAAGTCATTAAAGTAGTTTGAAATATCCGTGGGCTTTGTGATGAATGAGGCATCTGATTAAATAAATGAAGGCGCCAAGTTGGCTTTTTTTCCCAAAATGTCATTTAAGGTACCCCAAAGCTTTTTGCTATCATTCTTTATATAATTTATCTTTGTTTTGTAGTGTAGTTTGTGTAGTCACATGATTTCTTAATTTGCAGTACGTTTGCCAATCAGTTGGGCTGCCAGACTGAATTGCCATACCTTATGCCTAATTCCTCTCAACCATACAATTTTTAAATTCCTCATCAATCCAAGGGGATTTAACCGTTTTTACAGTCATTTTCTTAATGGGTGCGTGCTTATTAGTAACTGGACTAAGTAGTTTCATAAATGCGTCAAGTGCAGCGTCTGGTTGCTCCTCATTACACACCACAGACCAGCAAATATTTTTTAAATCATCAACATATGAATCATTACAAAACTTCTTGTATGACCTCTTATACACAATATTAGGCCCAGCCTTTTGAATTTTGGTTTTCCTAGAAATGRCTATTATATTGTGATCACTACATCCTATGGATTTGGATAGTGCTTTAAAACTTCTTCAGGATTGGTGGGTCCCCTGCGAACGGTTGAGCTAACGTAGACTAATGTGATTAGCAAGAGGTTGTAAGTAGCAAGACAATTTCCCAGAACATAGACGTATCTGATATTGGCAGAAAGCTTAAATTCGTGTTAATCTAACTGCACCGTCCAATTTAGAGTAGCTATTACAGTGAAAGAATACCATGCTATTGTTTGAGGAGAGTGCACAGTTTTGAACATGAAAAGTTATTTAATAAACAAATTAGGCACATTTGGGCAGAAATTCAATGGTTTATTGGATCAGTCTGAAACTTTGCACATACACTGCTGCCATTTAGTGGCCAAAATCTAAATTGCACCTGGGCTGGTATAATAGATTATGGCCTTTCTCTTGCATCTCAAAGATGATGGTACAAAAATATATATATATTTTTTTTGTATTATCTTTTACCAGATCTGTGTTATATTCTCCTACATTCTCTTACATTTCTACAAACTACAAAGTGTTTCCTTTCAAATGGTACCAAATGTATATCCTTGCTTCAGGTCCTGAGCTACAGGCAGTTAGATTTGGGTATGTCATTTTAGGCGAAAATTGAAGGTGTGCACAATGTGGGTTGCCAGGACCGGTTAGTAGACTGGCGATGTTGAGCACCGGAGGGAGGCAGCAGGAGAAAGCGTGACACTACCCCCTGGATGCGCGTATCCAGCCACAGGATGACGCCGGCCAGGAGGACGGCCCCGAGGGCGAGGAGCGGGCCGGTTCGGACGGTGGAGATGGAAATCCCGAATGATATTAGGGTCCAGGATGTCCGCCACCGGGACCCAACAGCGCTCCTCAGGACTGTACCTCTCTCAGTCTACCAGGTACTGGAGCCAACACCCACGATGTCGGGAGTGCAGGAGGGACTTGACGTCGGGAGTCTCATCGATGTCCAGGGGAGGTGGAGGGGTGTCACAGGGGACGGCACCAGCCAGGGGACCAGGCTTCCGGCAGGGAAGGCAGAGCGGGAGGCTCCTGGTGGAGAGCCAGACGCGATCACCAGGTTGGAACACAGGAGCCTCACTGCGGTGGCGATCCACCTGCCCTTCTGGTGGTGGACGGCTCACTGGAGCCTCACGTGGGCAGCGTTCGAAACCACTCGTCCACTGCAGGGGCTTCGGTCCGGCTCAGAGTCCATGGGACCAGGGCCGGCTGATACCCCAGGATGCACTGGAAGGTAGTCAGCCCAGTGTAGGTGTGACAAAGTGACTTCTGGTCATACTCCGCCCAGGGAAGGAACCGGCCCACTCCCCCTGCCAGTCCTAGCAGTGATTCCTAAGGAACCTCCCCAGCTTCTGGTTGGTCCTCTCCACCTGCCCATTGGACCAGTACCCAGATGTTAGGCTGGCCATGGCCCCCAGATTCTCCGTGAAAGCTTTCCATAGACGTGAAGTGAATTGGGGGCCACGGTCAGAGACGATGTCCTCCGGAAGGCCATAGTGCCAGAAGACCTGCTGGAACAGTGCCTCAGCAACCTGGAGAGCGGTAGGGAGACCAGAGAGAGGGATAAAATGACAGAGCCTGGCAGATGTCCACATCTACAGTGGTTCTTCCTTTAAAAGTTGTGGCGTATTGCAGCACAGCTTGCGGAGTGCCGCAGAATTCAATGGCACGTTATTTAAGAATGATGCAATTTACCACAATCTGCCACCATCGACCACAAACGGTCGCAGCATAACCTCAAAACCTTTAAAGGAAGAACCACTGTACGTCCCAAAACGCCCAGTGGTATGGGTGGACGTAATGATGGGCTGGGGGGGCACTCACAGGATTCTCAACCAACGTGGAACAACAAGGTAAGGGAAAGCAGGTCTTCCGAAATCCGGGTGACCATGCAGGGATTTTAATCCTTGACCAGAAGATGGTGGGGTCAGGACGTTGGAACCACGGGATACCAAGTAGGACTTTGTACGGGAGCAGTGATGAGGAAGGGATTGCACCAAGGTTCCCATGGTGAGGGTGACTGGTGCTGTGATAGTGCCGGATCCCAAAGATCGTTTATCCAAGGCTTGGACCGGAAAAGGAGAGGAGGATGCGCGGTGATGTTCAGGGAGACGATGGCCTGGTCGATGAAATGCCCTGCAGCACCGGAGTCCACTAGAGTCGTAGAGACAATACCTGAGGGACAGCCAGCCAGAGAAATGGAAACCAGGAAGGGTTTGGCGGAAAACGATGATGAAGGAATACTCATGCCTACCCTGGGAGATGGATGATCGCGGGGCCGTCCCTCTGCCCCAGTGGACTTTGGGATGGGCCGTATCGGACACCGCTGGAGCTGTTGACCCTCCTCGCCGCAATAGGGACACAGCCCCAGCCGTCTCCAGCAACGTCACTCTGCCACGGAAGGGTGTGTGACCCCTATCTCCATGGGTTCAGGCTCTGCCTCAGGACGGCCAAAGGAGGAGGACGAGGGGTGCACTGGCGCTCGCAAAGAAGGTTGTCCAGACGGATGGCCATCGCGATGAGCGAGTCCAGGGAAAGGATGTCGTCCCGGCATGCCAACTCCATCTGGATCTTCTTGCGCAGTCCTCTTCGGAATAGGGTGCGGAGCACCGGATCATCCCAATCCGTTGGAGGCTGCCACGTTCCGGAAGGTGACGGTGTAATCCAAACCAGTCTGGGCACCCTGCCAGAGTTGGAAAAGTCGCTCACCTCCCGCTCTACCCTCCGGTGGATGGTCGAAGACCGCCCTGAACAGAGCCATGAACCCCTCCTCTCTCCCAGATGGCCGTAGCCCACTCCAACACCCAACCCAGTCAGCAGGGAAATGACCGTGGCTCCCGTCTGATGGGCGAAACAGAGGGAGCACTGGAGTAGGAAGACACGGCATTTGGATGGAGTCCCGTCATATTTATCCGGGAGGGACAGTTGGGCATCGCTGACCTGGGCGGACTGCTGGGTAGGCTGGGGGACTGACTCGCTGGGACGACTCGTGGTAGAAGGCCCTTCACGATTTAAAGGTGAATCCTCTTTAGTGGTGTTGAGGCGGTGGAGGACGCGGAGGACCTCATCCATAGCCGCACCCAGTTGCGCCAGCTGATTGTGGTGTTGGCAAAGTAGGTGACCCTGTTCATCGATCGTCTGGGAGATGTCTTTCTCGTCTGCTGCTTCCATATTTAGAGGCAGTATTCTGTCACGTATACGCAGGGAGTCAGGAAGCAGGTGCAGATGGTGTGTTTAATAATAATAAACATGAAGAAAATACAAAAGAGGAGAAGCGTACTGAACGTAACCAAAACCAATACTGCCTGATGACTAAGGCTACAGAGGGCTATGTGAAGGAAGAGTAATCAGGGTGGTGATGAAGCCCAGGTGTGCGTAACAATGGGGAGCAAGTGTGTGCAAAGATGGTTGTCAGGTGTGCTCAATGTGGGTTTCCAGGACCGGTGGTTAGCAGACTGCGGCACTGTATTTGTAGCGTGTCCCTTTAAAATGTGGAGAAAGAGTGATTCATTTTCCCTTCACATGAGCAGGCCTTTGATGGCACATACTTTGAAGCATATCCTTTGAGATATGCAAAGGCAACTCAGCCACTGGCTGGGGAGTCACCGGGCGCTGCATGTGACCCCATGTGAAGTTTGGTTTTGTGAGGGTCGTGACCTTACAAAAAAGTTGTAAAAACATGCTACATAAATGCGTTATACAAACTTGGTCATACGGCTCAATGAGTGTAGTCATACACTGAACAAAAATATAAATGCAACATGTAGAGTTTTGGTCCCATGTTTCATGAGCCGAAATAAAAAATCCCTGAAATGTTCCATACGCATTTCCCTCCACTGGTTTATTATGCATTATAAGCTATGCAGAATGCATTATCATGCATGACATAGGCGTCAGCAACTGCTCATAAACATTTATACTGAACAAAAATATAAACGCAACATGCAACAATTTCAAAGATTTTACTGATTTTGTGTAGCCAATTTTACAGTTCATAATAGGAAATCAATCAATTCTAATAAATACATTAGGCCCAAATCTATGGATTTCACATGACTGGGCAGGGATGCAGCCATGGGTGGGTCTTGGAGGGCATAGGCCCACCCACTTTCTGGATGTTCTTGTCATTTCATGGTCTATCTAGGGATGGGCTTCGGCACTGTAATTTAGCGCAAGCTAACGTGATATGGTGCAATGCATCTTACTTACCACGTTTCCATCCACAGTTTTGTGCAAGTAAAGTCATACCGTATAAATAAAAATCACAACAGCTGTGATGGAAACAGGAAGTTTCGGTAAGATTTTCTAAATGCAGACAAATAATTTGTCCGTTCGACATGGTGGGATCTGACATGTTGTTTAATTCATTAATTACACGAGAAATTATGGTGGGAACACCTTTTATGCGCAAATATTGATATAATAACCATCATATCGATATAAACTTGGAGTTATGCGATGATATGGTGTGTGGTCCTCCCAGTACGACTCGGGAAACCATGCAGTTCATTGGGCCTCTAGATTACATGAGTAATGATGAACTTCACAAGGTTGTGAAAGTGCACAGTGATGAGCTTGATGCTCTTTTCCAATCAATATTGAGGCTCTTATTCTGGTGACATGATGATCAACGCTTGACTGCCATTTTGACAAATACAAATATTTTCACTCTTATCCATATAATAATGTCATCATGTAGACTAGCTTACCCACATTGTATCTGCCAGCTGTTGGCTAGAGTGCACGTGCCAAGTCCAGACTACATTTGATATTTAACACGACAGTTTTCTGTGACAAAACTATCGGTCGAGTGGAAAATGCGATGAGAACACATTGAACTTTAGATTTTTATTCGGTAGATGAAAACTTAAGTGAAAAAGTACATTTTCTGTGCACTACATCAACATGACCTGATTTTTATCCTGAACAAGTTGGTTTGCTGGAAACACACAACCAGTGGGAAAATGCACATATTTTCTTTATGCAGATTTTAGAACATTAAAATCTGTTGCCAATTAGATAGAAGCTACTGTTGTACATTTCTGTGTCAATGTTATTCAATCTGTCCCTACTCAAACGTTCATAATAATAACACACACACACACTTTTCCCCCCTCCACCAATATGTTCCCCCTGCTCCTTCCCATAGATGGAAAGGCTTGAGGGTGCAAGGATGACTTAATGTTAAGGGAGAGCACATTACATAAGGGCATCAGGACATCATTACCCCAATGCCAGCCAGAGAGAGAAGAAGCCATCACTCCCATGTCCCCCTCCCTCCACCAGCTCCAGCAGCCTGAGAGGGGTGCCCATCAGCCGTCTGCGTCTCATTACATGAAGTTCATCCTGGCCTTCAGCCTCCTGCTGACATTCAATTAAAGCCTTTAATTTGCTAGTTGTTTGCTCTGCTCTCCGCCACTCTCCCTCCCCGCCGCGGCCCGCTGTTGTTGGGTAATTATTCCGAACTATGTCCTTCCGATCGTTGAATATATTTATGAACCATGCCGCTGCGGTGGGTAAGAAACACTTGCCCCTTGCTGGCTTCTTGCCTGCCTCTCATGTCATTATAGTAGGAAATAGGCCCTCAATGCTGTATTGTATGAATCATACCCAACCTGTGAGAAAGGAGTCACGTGTACGTTACTGTGTACTTGCCATCTGTTCTGCCCAAAGACCTCTTGACATATTGCAATGGTAGAGTGGTGCGATTGACCACTGAGTTCTGTGTCAAAGTATAATCATTCCCCATGAAATAGTATAATTACTGAAATTGATTACCTCATTTAGGAGCTGGCATGCATTTCATGTCTAATTAAGTACTACCTTGACTGATTAAACACTTCAAGCTGGTTGCATCCAACTGACCATTCCCAAACACCATCTGAATGTAAATCCTCTTCAAATTAACACGTGCTTGCCGTTAAACTTCTTAAAGAGACATTACACTCCAAAATCAAAGTTTGTCAAATGTTTTCAAACCTCAATGTGGTCTTTGTTGAGATAAATCAATGTCCCAGGCATTTCTTTTGTAGATCCATCTATTTTGTAGATCCACCTGTCTGCCACAACCTCAAATGAAAGGCAAATATGAGGACCATATAATTTGATAGTTGTCATGATGCCCTGGTAGCAGCCTAGACAGAGAGCTCCTGTACATTTGTACATATTTAGTGGCCGTTTTATCCATTGTTTTTGGGACCAACATTTTGGTTTTTGGTAACAATTCGTTTTTATTGCATATATATTTTCCCACCGAACCACATCCATGAACGCAAGTAAAAGGATGTCATATGTACCCAACTATTAATGTAAAGGTTAGTTTAGCTGTTCTCTCAGTTTTTCCATTGGTTGTGAGGTCACAGTTTGGGTAATGTTGGATCTTTGTGAATCCTACCACAAAGTGATAAGGCTTTTCATCTTTAGCACTACAGTTGTGTCTCACACAGTTGTCTGAACAAATGCCTGTTCGTTTCTCAGTTTGTCCGTCTGCCTGTGCCTTCTGGCCAATAACCTTCACTCAGCAAAACAAGGTTTTTCTCAACGTGTTTGTTGGGATTTACTAATGGTCCTTGCAGTACTGTATATGTTTTGTAAGATATATGATATGAAGGATGGCACAACACAAATGGTGTTCACATTATTTTGAAGCAAGCTTCTCCGACCATTGTCTACTTCACAAATAGTCGTACTAAAAGCTTTTCCAATAATAATAAGTTGCGGGGTGCTTATATTTGTCCTGTTACACACAAGTGTGAAATGGAAATGTGTTTCTTGCATTTCCCAACTCCCCCTGAGACACCGGCAGGGAGTGGGGTCACAGCTTGAGCTGTGGCAGTCATGAAATTCTGTCAGCCGGTGATTGTCAAGCAAAAAACTGTCTGTCTCACAGTAATTGACTGTTAAAATCTCCTGGCTTCCTCACATAGCCTACGTTCTTAAAAAGCATAATAAATCAATTTAATATAGTCTGCACCATCACAATAAATCCATTATTTATTTTAGACAGGTCTAAAGAAACATGATAGGAAGAAAATGTCATCTATTTCAGAAGAACATAATAGTATACTCCTTATGCTAGGCCCTGACATGGCTATGCCATATGGCTGTGGGCTACACTAGTTCATTCAGCAGACAAGATTTGCTTAGAATTCTGTGGGATTCTTTTTTTGTATTTTATAGTATGAATAATACAATTGAACATGGCTGAATAAAATAGAAAGGATCTTTTCTCCAAAAGATTTCCAAGGAAGTGAGCACTATTCTGTGTTGAGTGGCTAACAAAGAAACAGGTCCTCCTATATGCTTAATTTAGAGTTATTTATGCAACTTCACTTGTGATACAAATGTTGGGCTATATGTTTTGATTTTTAATACATTCTAAGGCTGATGATTTGAAAAAAGTTGCATGAAAGGCATGAGCTCTGATTTGTTTCTGTACACACTTCATCAGTCTCTCATTCACAATTTGACAAGCACATGATAATATTCTCATCAGGCCTTGAATTTCCCGGTGGCATCCCCCTTGTGTAGCCATAATGCCACCTAAAAAATCCATGCCTTTGTGGCCATCGTGCCCTTGGGCCGAATTAATATACTAATTATAATTTCCTTCTCCCGGCTGCCATGCTCCAAAGCACCTCTCATTCACATGGCTCTCTCAGATATCTCAATTCTTGTTAGCCATTGCCCATCATGTGATCGGGTCCTTCTCACAGGCACCTCAGCTAAGAAGTAGGCTACAAGTGAAGACAGACACATCGGGGACGCAACTGCGAGCGTCCCTCTTTTCAAATTCCGAGGCGCGTATGGAAGATGTTAGAAGAACTGTCCACATTTAGTCTACTTTTAATCAGCCAATAAGACAAGTAATTCTAACGAACAGCAAAAGCACTAGCTTATGTTAATCTAATATCCACCATACTACAAAAGTTTACCTATTCTATTGGTCAACTTGTCCTTCTGTGCAATAAACCCCAAACCTACTCTGGGACAGTTGTGGGATGCAATAGATCCCAAATGAATACAACTACTTGCATAATTGACATTTTTTAAAGCAATTAGGCTGATGCAACAGATCAGAACGTTTAGCTTAAAATGTTGATAAACTATTAGGCTATTTCTTCACATTATAAGCGCAGCAATGCGTACACAGCAGTAGGCTATAAGCACAAATGTTCCAAAATGTCACGCTGTATAATGATTGGAGACTAGCGCAGGAATACATAATGTTTTTTTTTATTTTCTCCACCCAAACAAAAGAGTGAGATGTAAACCTCAAAATAATACATGGGACAAGACCTGTAAAACAAGTGCACTATAACACGTAGCATGGAAGCCGATACAACAGCACAGGTACTCACAAGACCAACGGACATGGTAACAATAACCAACAAAGACAATGGGGAACAGAGGACACATATATAACATACTAATCTGGGGGATTGGGAACCAGGTGTGCGTAATGAGACAAGACAGTCCGGGGTTGGTGGTAATGAATCCAGTTCAGTGATGCCTTGAAGGCCGGTGACGTAGACCTCCGGAGCTGGTGAACGGAATGACGCTGCACTGGGAAGACACCGGTACTGCTGCGGTACTGGTGCAGCGGGAAGACACCGGCCTCGGGGACGACCACAGGGACACGGGTCGGTCAGGGCACCAACGATGAAAATCCCTGGTCGGCAAAGCGTCCAGGATGTCCACCACAGGTACCCAGCACCGCTCCTCTGGCCCGTACACCTCCCAGTCGATGAGGTACTGGAGACACCCCGCCTGACACCTCGAATCCAGGACTTCACGGACCGAGTACGCCGGACCTCCCTCGATGTCCAGAGGAGGAGGCAGGGCATCATTGGATCCAGCCTCAGCGAGGGTACCAGGCACCACTGGCCTGAGGAGAGAGACATGAAAAGTTGGGTTAATGTGGTAAACAGCAGGGAGTTGCAAACGGTATATTACCTATTAACCTATTAACGGTATATTACCTATTATTATATTAACTCTACTCAGGACTTTAAACAGCTCTACAAACCGCGGGCTCAGCTTCCGGCAGGGCAGGTGGAAGGGCAGGTTCCGGGTAGAGAGCCAGACCCGGTTGCTTGGAGAGAAGACAGGCGGCTCACTGGGGTGGCGGTCGGCCTGTTCCTTGTGCCAACGTGCGGCCCGCTGGAGACGAGTGTGCGCAGCATTCCAGGTCTCCTCAGCACGCCGAAAGCACTCTTCCACCACAGGGGCCTCAGTCTGGCTTGTATGCCAAGGTGCCAGGGCCAGCTGATACCCCAACATGCACTGGAAAGGAGTGAGGTTAGTGGCAGAGGGAATTCTGTGCGTACTCAGCCCAAGGTAGAAAATCCGCCCACTCCCCCGGCCGGTCCTGACAGTAACACCTCAGGAACCTGCCCACCTCCTGATTGACCCTCTCCACCTGCCCATTAGCTTAAGGACGGTACCCAGAGGTGAGACTGACCGTGACCCCCAGGGGTTCCATGAATGCTTTCCATACGCATAAGGTGAACTGAGGGCCAAAGTCTGACTCAATGTCCTCCGGGATCCCGTATGAGTTTATAATTGGCTCATTCATCCCCCTCCTCTCCCCTGTAACTATTCCCCAGGTCGTTGCTGCAAATGAGAACGTGTTCTCAGTCAACTTACCTGGTAAAATAACGGTAAAATAAAAAAATAAAAAATAAAAAGTGCCGGAAGACGTGCATAAAATAGCTTCCGCGGTTTGCATGGCCGACGTGAGCCCAGGCAGAGAAAGGAGGCGACAAGCTTTTGAAAACTGGTCCACAACGACGAGAACAGTGGTGTTCACCTGGGAGGGGGGGAAGGTCAGTGACAAAGTCCACGAGAGGTGAGACCAGGGTCGTTGTGGACCCGGCAGGGGAATGAGCTTTCCATACGGGAGGTGTCTGGGTGTCTTTGACTGGGCACAGATGGAGCAGGAAGAGACGTAAACACGGGGGCGTCCCTAGCCAAGGTGGGTCACCAGTACTCCTCAATCAAACAGGTGATGGTAGAGCTTATCCCAGGATGACCCGACACAGGCGCCGTGTGCGCCCAGGTAAGGAGGCGGTCCTGCACACCCGTGGGCATGTAGGCACGGTTCTCCGTGCACTGTGCAGGTGTGGGTTCCATGCACAGGGCCTGCCGTATGTCGGCGTCCACGTCCCACACCACTGCTGCGATGATACAGGATGGAGGGATGATGGGGGTCTCCTCTTCCTCGCTCTCCTCTGCGTCAGAGGTGAGACAGGGTGTCTGCCTTCACGTTCTTCAAGCCTTGCCTATAAGAAAGTGTGAATTGGAACCTGGCAAAGAATAGAGCCCACCTGGCCTGTCTCAGGTTTAGCCTCTTCGCTTCTCTGATGTACTCCAGGTTGCGGTGGTCTGTCCACACCAGAAAAGGGTATTTGAACCCCTCCAGCCAGTGCCTCCACACCTTCAGAGCCTTCTTGACCGCCAAGAGTTCCTGGTCCCCTACGTCGTAGTTCCTCTGGGTGGGGCTCAGCTGCTTGGAGTAGAAGGCACAGGGTCGCAGCTTTGGAGGGGTTCCAGTGCACTGGGACAGCACTGCCCCGACTCCTACTTCGGAGGCATCCACCTTGACAATGAAGGGAAGTGATGTGTCGGGATGTGCCAGCAAGGGAGCAGTGGTGAAGCATGCCTTCAGTGTCTCCAACATCCCCTCTCTGCCTCCGCAGTCCAACGAAGCCGCTGGGGACCTCCTCTCAGCAGGGAGGTAAGCCCAAGAGGCGCTGAAGCCCCGGATGAACCTCTGGAAATAGTTGGTGAACCCCAGGAATTGCTGGACTGCTTTCACAGAGTTGGGGATGGGCCATGACCTGACTGTGCTGATGCGTTGCTCCTCCATCTCCACTCCCTCCGTGGATATGAGGTAGCCCAAAAAGGACACAAACCGCTGGAAAAACAAACACTTCTCTTGTTTAACATATAGATCATGTTCCAACAGTCTTCCCAGCACAGACCTAACTAACAAGACATGCTGGGCGTGGTCAGCAGAATAGTCCAAAATGTTGTCTATACAAACCACTACGCCCCGTCCCAGCATGTCCCAAAATACTTCGTTAATAAAGGCCTGGAAGACTGAAGGGTCATTAGACAGGCCAAAAAGCATTACGAGATACTCGTAAACGGCCCGTGGCCGTTTTCCATTTGTCGCCTGCACGAATGCGCACCAGATTGTAGGCGCTCCTCAAGTCCAGTTTCGTGAAGTACTGTGCCCCGTGCATTTGTTCGATGATGGTTGGGATCAGGTGTAAAGGATAGCTGAACTTAATGGTGGCTTTATTCAGAGTTCAATAATCAATGCAGGGGCGCAGTTCCCCATCTTTCTTTTTAACAAAAAAGAAGCTCAAGGAGGCAGGTGAGTTAGAGGGGTGGATAAAACCCTGCTGGAGGCTATCCTGTACATAGGTCTCCATGGCCTCGGTCTCCGCATAGGAGAGGGGATAGAATTGTCCTCCCGGGAGGGCTGCGTCAGACAGCAGGTCAATGGCACAGTCCCAGGGGCGAGGAGGAGGCAGGCGTGTAGCCTGGGTCTTAGAGAAAACCCAGTCCAGATCCGGGACTTTCCACCGTAGTGGTGTTGACAGACACTTCGAGACACATCCCCTGACACTCTGCAACCAACCCAGCAGTCTCCTCTCGGACCAGGAAATAACAGGGTTATGCCAACTCAACCAGGGGAGACATAAAACAATGTGGTGCCTATAATCAAAAAGGTGATCTGTTCTAAATGAGTGTCATGGGTCAGCAGAGACACGGGGACAGTGATGTGATGTATGAGCCCTGTCCCTATAGGACGATTATCCAGGTCTCGACTGTAGGGGAACCAAAGGCCAGTGTGCTATCTAAAAGATTCCCGGCAGTTCCGGAATCTAACGGGAGCGAGGGGCTAACGGGAGCGAGGGGCTAGGGTATTCAAGGAATTTAATGGGAAAACACACTGGAGTTGACAGAAAAGGAGGGGAGATCTTTCATCCTACCTTGCATCCTACCTGGGTTGGAGCAGGAGAATTCCCTAGCTTGTCACCTCCTCGCCTATTTGTGGATAGAGGGCAGGTCGGGGAGAAATGACCCCTTTCCCCACAATAGGAGCAGAGGCCCAGATTCCTCCTCCTCCTACGCTCTGCCTCGGGCAAACATGCAGAGCCCACCTCCATCGGCTCTGGACACAGAGCAAGTGTAGCCATGGGCTCCAAATTCCTCGCAGGTCTTCATCGGGACCGCAGGAGTTTGTCCAAACGAATCACCATACTGATGAGCTGGTTGAGTGACAGGTTGTCATCACGACAGGCTAACTCCATCTGTACCTCCTCCCGCAGTCCGCTGCAGAACATTTGACCAGAGCCGACTCGTTCCATCTGGTGGAGGCCACGGTGGATCGGAACTCCAGGGCGAACTCCGAGGCGGTCCTAGATTGCTGGCATAGTCAGAGTAGGCGCTCACCCCCCTCTCTGCCCTCCACAGGATGATCAAACACTGAGCGGAAGAGGAGGGTGATGCGCTCGTAGGACTCAACCTCGGGTCCGCCCGTTTCTCAGACCGCGGCACCCAGTCCAGGGCCTGTCCGGTCAGTGCCGAGATGACGGTGGCAACCTTGTCTCTCCCTGAAACAGCCTCGGCATAGCGAGCGAGGTACAGGTCGCATTCTAGAAGGAATCCCTTGCATCTCGCTGGCACGCCGTCAAAGCGCTCCGGAAGGGACAGGGGTATTTCGCGGGCCGGCTCAGATGGGACGGAGGCAGGTAGTGGTGTGGGGGCTGGTGCCGGAACCGGTGCTGGAGACTGGAGAGACTGCACATTATCCAGAGCGACTTACAGTTAGTGCATTCATCTTAAGATAGCTAGGTGGGACAAACATCAAAATGCAATCAATTAGTGTGAAAATACTGTTCTCAAAAGTGACTGCAAATGCGATTATGCATGTAATGCTTCATTATAAAGGTGCATTTGTATTATTTTCCCCAAATTTGAAACTCACAAGCCGCCTATGTATGCTCAAACCCTACAACCCAACCTGAGCACTGGGTTCTACCACCTCTGGTCTCTTGGCCCTCTCACGCCTACAGGAAGGCAGCTCCCACTCAGCCCAGTCCAAGCTCTTCTCTGTCCTGGCACCCCAATGGTGGAACCAGCTTCCCCCTGAAGCTAGGACAGCAGAGTCCCTGCCCATCTTCCGAAAGAACCTGAAACTTCTTCAAAGAGTATCTTAAATAATACTCGATCCATCCGACCCAAAAATCTAATTAAATAAACTTTCCTGAACCAACACATGCACTTGACCCTCGACCCTCCCCCCTCCTCTTATAGATCTGACTTTGCTGATAACTACTTTATTCAGGAATAGTGCACTTACTATGACTGTGATATGTGGTTGTTCCACCTAGCTATCTTAAGATGAATGCACTAACTGTAAGTCGCTCTGGATAAGAGCGTCTGCTAAATGACAAAAAAATGTATGTAAAATGTATAGTTTACTTAACTAACTACATCCAATCTACTTCGTGATACATTACATTATCATGTCTAAATCTGATCTGTCATAGAATACAAATTGCAAGAACAAATCACTTTGGAGATGTTAACAGAATGTGTAATTTAGCCTATTAAACACAAAAACTTTGTTTCGGGGAAGAATTAGGCAGGTCTGATGTTGAAAAAGACAGGAAATTCTTGCCTACTTTACCATATTGTATTTTCTTTAAAAAAAGTAGTGTGTAGTTCCTGTAGTTAGCTGCCTTCACCGCTACATAACAAAAAAGTTATTAACTACTCAAAACACTACCAAGATTTGAATTGAGTTAAACTACAAAGCTACAAAAAAGTGTAGTTAAATGACTTGTTAAACTAGATGCAGTTCACTACTCCCCAACAGTGAGAACTAGTGGGGATACATGACGCATAGTGAGAGAGGAGGGGGGGACGCCAGCCGAGCTGCCTCCAGCCCCAGCCAAGCTGCCTCCACGACTTCAAAACCCCAGCACAGCCACTGAGGAGGAGCAGCTTCAAACAAGTCCCTCCAGCATTGTACTATGTTTGTGTAGTGACGGCCAGGAGGGTCCACTCTTCATGTTAACAACATTGTTGTGAACAAGAATAACGCTACCAGAGGTCTCTTTGATACACACAAAGCGAGCATTTCAAGTTGCTAGTTATCTCAGGTTGTCCTCCTCCAAAACACAAATAGTGTAAACAACCAGCTAGGGTACTCCTGCAAAATCAACCTCTCATTGGTTTGGATAGTCTTGATGGCTGATGTACAGTATATGACATCTGGGACGGATACTGCTGAAAAGAAGGACGATTTCAATATGTCAAAGTTTTAGGAGAATATGCCATCAACGTCCCACCAAACATACACAGAACATGATTTCCATGTTCTCAGAATATAATATATTCATGTTCTAGACACATTTCATGGGAATGTTGCAGGAGCCTTTATGTGTATCAGTCCCACAGAAATGTTCTCCCCAAAAAATATGGTTTCATTACAAGCGTTGTTAATGTTGCCGGGCCCATCAAGGCCCTGATTGGTGAAGAGCTAATCCATTCACAGCTCTTTGTCTGTTGGCAAGGTTAGGGACACACACGGTGCTTTTAAAACATAGTGTTTTTTATTCGAGATGACATTTACTTCTGCAAATTCATTTTACRTACAGTACCTTTCTTTCAGTGTTGGAAAAACTACTCAAAATATAGTTTACCAAGCTACCAATTAATTCACAACGGAGAAGTTAAGCTCCATTTAATAAAAATAGAGTTTACTTAACTGAAGTTCATTTGAAAAACAAGTTACTTCGTGAAAATTCTTCTTATCTAAATCTGAAATGTCATAGACTACAAATTGCAAGAACAGATCACTCTGGAGTCAGATATTAACAGAAGATGTAATTTATCTTATAAATTAGAATTAGGCAGGTCTGATGCTGAAAAAGAAAGAAAATTATTGCCTACTTACCCATATTTTATTAGAATTTTGCCAAAAATGTAGTGTGTAGTTAACAGGAGTTAGCTAAACCGCTTAATCGCAAAAAAGTTATTAACTACTGAAAACATTAACAAGATTCAAATTTAGTTCAACTACCACCAAGCTACTGAAAAAATGTAATTCAATCATTAGTTTAACTACGTGTAGCTCACAACTCCCCAACACTGCTTTCTCTATTTTACAAATAGTAAAATGAAAAAAGTATTTATCCACAATCTGCTATGTACAGTATAGTGCATTCGGAAAGTATTCAGACCCCTTGACTTTTTCAACATTTAGTTACGTTACAGCCTTATTCGAAAATTGGTGAAATATAATCATCAATCTACACACAATACCCCATTATAACAAAGAGAAAACAGGTTTTTAGACATTTTTGCACATTTATTACAAATACAACACTGAAATACCTTATTTACATAAGTATTCAGACCCTTTGCTATGAGACTCAAAATTGAGCTCAGGTGCATCCTGTTTCCATTGATCATCCTTAAGAGGTTTCTACAACTTGATTGAAGTCCACCTGTGGTAAATTCAATTGATTGGACATGATTTGGAATGGCACACACTGGTCTATATAAGTTCCCAAAGTGGACAGTACATGTCAGAGCAAAGATCAAGCCATGAGATGGAAGGAATTGTCCGTAGAGCTCCGAGACAGGATTGTGTCGAGGCACAGATCTGAGGAAGGGTACCAAAAAATGTCTACAGCATTGAAGGTCCCCAAGAACACAGTGGCCTCCATCATTCTTAAATGGAAGAAGTTTGGAACTACCAAGACTCTTCCTAGAACTTCCCGCCCGACCAAGCTGAGCAATTGAGGGAGAAGGGCCTTGATCAGGAGGGTGACCAAGAACCCGATGGTCACTTTGACAGAGCTCCAAAGTTCCGCTGTGGCAATGGGAGAACCTTCCAGAAGGACAGCCATCTCTGCAGCACTCCACCAATCAGGCCTTTATGGTAGAGTGGCTACACGAAGCCACTCCTCAGGGAAAGGTAGATGACAGCCCGCTTGGAGTTTGTCAAAAGGCACCTAAAGGACTCTCAGACCATGAGAAACAAGATTATCTGGTCTGATGAAACCAAGATTGAACTCTTTGGCCTGAATGCCAAGTGTCATGTCTGGAGGAAATATGGCACCATTCCTACGGTGAAGCATGGTGGTGGCAGCATAATGCTGTGGTGATGTTTTTCATTGGCAGGGACTGGGAGACTAGTCAGGATTGAGAAAAATACGAACTGAGAAAAGTAATGGGAGATTATTGATGAAAACCTGCTCCAGAGCACTCAGGACCTCAGACTGGGATGAAGGTTCAGTTTCCAACAGGACAACGACCCTAAGCACACAGCCAAGACAACGCAAGATTGGCTTCGGGACAAGTCTCTGATTGTCCTTGAGTGGCCCAGCCAAAGCCCAGACTTGAACCCAATCGAACATCTGTGGAGAGACCTGGAAAAAGCTGTGCAGCGATGCTCCCCATTCAACCTGACAGAGATTGAGAGGATCTGCAGAGAAAAATGCGAGAAACTCCCCAAATATATGTATGCCAAGCTTGTAGCGTCATACCCAAGTAGACTCAAGGCTGTAATCGCTGCCAAAGGTGCTTCAACAAAGTACTGAGTAAAGGGTCTAAATTCTAAAGTAAATGTGATATTTCAGTTTTCTATTTTTAAGAAATTTGCWAAAATGTCTAAAAAGCTGTTTTCGCTTTGTCATTGTGGGGTATTGGGTGTAGATTGATGAGGAAAATGTTTTATTTAATCAATTTCAGAATAAGGCTGTATCGTAACAAAATGTGGGAAAAGTCAAGGGGTCTGAATACATTCCAAATGCACTGTAAGTCCGGTCTTGGAGTGTCTTAACAAAATAAAACAAACATTTTTAGCCTGACTTCATCCAGTGTCCAGAAAAATKTATTTGCTTGGCATGCACATATTTAATGAGATATGCCCTCCCTTGTAACTATTCCCCAGGTCGTTGCTGTAAATGAGAGTCAATTTACCTGGTAAAATAAGGCAAACATTAATAAAACATTCAATAAAATATCACCTAATTTGCATATTATAAGACAATATTTCCCCAAATGTTAAATCCAAAAGTCTTATAATAAGTCGTATATTTGTGTCCACACTCAACTGGTAAAAGTTTATTGTGATATGATAAAGGGGGAAAAATCCATATTAGGTTGTAGTTCCTGGCCTTAACAGAGCTGAGATTGACTTCAAAGTACATTTGAAGAAGACAAGGGAGAGATGCTCAGCTATATAGAATGAATAGATATTGATCATTTATGAGAGGTAGTGAAATGTGGTCAAAATTTGCGCCCAAGCGGTAATCCTACAGAGTCCCATTTTCAATGAGAAACTGATTTTAATTAGAACATGGTAATATTTGTACCATGTTTTGTGCTGCTACCATGTTGTGCTGCTGCCATGTCGTGTTGCTACCATGCTGTGCTTTCATGTGTTGCTGCCATGCTATGTTGTTGTCTTAGGTCTCTCTTTATGTAGTGTTGTAGTGTCTCTCTTGTCGTGATGTGTGTTTTGTCCTACATTTTTGTATTTTATTTTTAATCCCAGTCCCCGTCCCCGCAGGAGGCCTTTTGCCTTCTGGTAGGCCGCCATTTGTAAATAAGAATTTGCTCTTATTAACTGACTTGCCAAGTTAAATAAAAGGTTAAATAGATCAGTTAGGGGTGTTATAAATGTTGCCAAATACTGACATTAAGATACTGTATATTGCTAAGAACGTGAGAGTAGTGTGACTCCCCTAGCAGGTCTCAAACCAATGCCACCAGCATCAACGATGAACACCCTAACCACTGTCCCAAAAAGGGATATGCCCCACCAACATTAGACAACTACAGTGGGGAGAACAAGTATTTGATACACTGCCGATTTTGCAGGTTTTCCTACTTACAAAGCATATAGAGGTCTGTAATTTTTATCATAGGTACACTTCAACTGTGAGAGGACGGAACCAAAAATCCAGAAAATCACATTGTGATTTTTAAGTAAATAATTGCATTTTATTGCATGACATAAGTATTTGATACATCAGAAAAGCAGAACTTAATATTTGGTACAGAAACCTTTTGTTGCAATTACAGAGATCATACGTTTCCTGTAGTTCTTGACCAGGTTTGCACACACTGCAGCAGGGATTTTTTGCCCACTCCTCTATACAGACCTTCTCCAGATCCTTCAGGTTTTGGGGGCTGTCGCTGGGCAATACGGACTTTCAGCTCCCTCCAAAGAATTCTATTGGTTCAGGTCTGGAGACTGGCTAGGCCACTCCAGGACCTTGAGATGCTTCTTACGGAGCCACTCCTTAGTTGCCCTGGCTGTGTGTTTCGGGTCGTTGTCATGCTGGAAGACCCAGCCACGACCCATCTTCAATCTCTTACTGAGGGAAGAGGTTGGCCAAGATCTCGCGATACATGGCCCCATCCATCCTCCCCTCAATACGGTGCAGTCGTCCTGTCCCTTTGCAGAAAAGCATCCCCAAAGAATGATGTTTCCACCTCCATGCTTCACGGTTGGGATGGTGTTCTTGGGGTTGTACTCATCCTTCTTCTTCCTCCAAACAGGCGAGTGGAGTTTAGACCAAAAAGCTCTATTTTTTGTCTCATCAGACCACATGACCTTCCCCATTCCTCCTCTGGATCATCCAGATAGTCATTGCAAACTTCAGACGGGCCTGGACATGCGCTGGCTTGAGCAGGGGGACCTTGCGTGCGCTGCAGGATTTTAATCCATGACGGCGTAGTGTGTTACTAATGAATTTTCTTGAGACTGTGGTCCCAGCTCTCTTCAGGTCATTGACCAGGTCCTGCCGTGTAGTTCTGGGCTGATCCCTCACCTTCCTCATGATCATTGATGCCCCACGAGGTGAGATCTTGCATGGAGCCCCAGACCGAGGGTGATTGACCGTCATCTTGAACTTCTTCCATTTCTAATAATGCGCCAACAGTTGTTGCCTTCTCACCAAGCTGCTTGCCTATTGTCCTGTAGCACATCCCAGCCTTGTGCAGTCTACAATTGTATCGCTGATTCCTTACACAGCTCTCTCTTTGGCCATTGTGGAGAGGTTGGAGTCTGTTGGATTGAGTGTGTGTGGACAGGTGTCTTTTATACAGGTAACGAGGTTCAAACTGGTGCAGTTAATACAGGTAATGAGTGGAGAACAGGAGGGCTTCTTAAAGAAAAACTAACAGTCTGTGAGAGCCGGAATTCTTACGTGGTTGGTAGGTGATCAAATACTTATGTCATGCAATAAAATGCAAATTAATTACTTAAAAATCATACAATGTGATTTCTGGGATTTTTGTTTTACATTCCGTCTCTCACAGTTGAAGTACCTATGATTAAAAATTACAGACCTCTACATGCTTTGTAAGTAGGAAAACCTGCAAAATCGGCAGTGTATCAAATACTTGTTCTCCCCACTGTATATAAAAAGCCATAAAATGGCAAAAATAAGAAAATCTAATCAATGATGAGAGAATATTCAGATTAACTGATAACTGAGAAAGACATGATCGAAATGCCGGGAACCTCCCAGGGGAGGACATGTTGCATAATAATGGTTGTATAAATGAACATGCACAATGTAATCATGGATGTCACAGTGTGCCAAATATGTCATTTGAAAACACGATGTTAAAAGCGTTGTGTGAGTGTCCCTAACCTTGCCAACAGACAAAGCGCTGTGAATGTATCAGTGGTTCACCAATTAAAGCCTTGATGTGCTTGGCCACAGTAACGAGGGGTGATGTGTAATGATGAAAAAAAATGGGGGGGAGAATGTTTCTTTGGGACCATCAAGCGAAGTCCTCACAACTTCTGAACAGGAATGTTCATGAAACCTGTCTAGAACATTAATATTATATTATATTTTGAGACCATGGCAACCATATTCTGTGTAAGTTTGGTGGGACTTTGATGGATAATTTCCTAACCCTTAGAAAACTGGACACAGGAATTTTCTTGCAACATTCCCATGAAGCGTGTCTAGAACATTAATTTAAATTATTCTGAGATCATGGAAATTGCGTTCTGGGTAAGTTTTGTTTGACATTAAGGGAATAGTCTGTTGGGAAAAGTCCTTGCTCGTCGTTAGAACATTCCTATGAAAACGTTAGGTAGTGACCTAATAAGACTCTAAAGTTGTGGGAATGTTTGTTGTTAGCTGGGCCTCCCACCACTTCCTAACAGATGATTTGTGTCGTTGTTCGTCTGGGATGGAGGAGCCACTCGACCTCCCTTCAAGTACCTCTGAGGTGGTTTGATTGTTCAAACACGATGCCGCTAAGCTAGTACATTTTATTTCAAATTCCAAACACTCAGAAGAAACAGAAACAACAAGCTCTGAGATAAAGTTAGGGCATTCTGACCTTATTCGTTACATCATTACCCATGAATCATTGTGGTATCAGCAGTATGAGACCAGGGGAGGTTACGCTGTCACTTGTTGCTTATCTATTTCTGCTCATGTTGGCCATCAATGACTACTTTCCCTAATGGATTTGACTGGTATGTTTCTGCCTTAGTCATTCTGTGGTCCAAATGGCACCCTATTTTTTTTATATAGCGCATTTGTTTTGACCAGGGCCCATAGGGGGAATAGAGTGCAATTAGGACACAACCATTGAACCCTGATAGCAATATAATTGTATGGCTCTTACCGTGAATCTCCATCCCATGCAATTGACATTATAGTCATTTTCAAAAACAAAATGTGGGAGCAGATTCTAAGAATAAGGGAGAATGTGCAATGGAGACACTAAGTGCTGAATGTTTGGGTCACAAATAAGGTCATATTCTAATAGCCAGCTGGGTTGGGGACAGCTGTAGGCTCTCTGCTGAGACACACTGCTGCGGCACAACCAGTTCACTGAGCATAGGACACACTGCACATCACACAGTAAATAAACACACACTCATGTGCACACATACAGACAGCAAATACACACACAGATACAAACACACACACACACACACAAAGATAAACACGCAGCACTGGGAAAAGTAAACCCCAGGCATGCTGTAAATCCTGAGTGTCACACGAGGGAGAGATAACTGTGTTCCTGCCTCAGCTCTGGCCATGTGATCCCCATCATCACACCATGAGCACTAATTATCTCTAAGGGACAGTGGGACACTCTAATCATACTGGACCCCAAACTACATCATAATTGGACCCCAATGCTGTAAAAACAAACACGGTATGATGCTACGGAAAATGGATTTGAATAAAAAATAAATATGCCTGCCTGTCGTTAGACAAAATGCTGTAAAAACGGTACTGTACTTTGTAGTAGTGTAGCCTCACCCACTGCGGCTCTAGTATTGACAGTTACAACACTGCCATCTTGTGGAGGTAGATAGAAGGCAAAACTGTGTAGTTCAACTGCTCCCAGGTGAATACAGTAAATAGGCCTAGCCCTGGAGACCATGATGCATTTTCCTAGATGTAATTAGCAAAGGCTTCATTAGCTATAATTGCTGCGCATATGGATACACTTTAAGAGAGTTATTTCCAAGGCTCTTCTGATTTTTTTTCTTGCAATAACTGGCTCAAGTGGTTAATTAAGCAGGCCTCAGTCAGTGGGTGGTTTCATGACCTAGATTTGTTCATGGTGGTAGGGAACGTGGAATGTTTTGGTACACTACCTTTATTGACGGGTAAGGGGCTGGTAGGTGGTGAAGTGAGGCCTCATCTCACCTTAGAACTTACAAAGTATATCTATATCAGGGAGGGGCAACTTTGATGGGGTGGGGGCCACAAAAAATAGGAACTCGTCATTAAGGGACCACAGTGACTCATGGGTCTGCATACCCACATCCATACTCGTACATGCAGTCAGAGCCGGCCTTAGCCTTTTGGGTGCCCTAAGCAACATTTTGTTTGCAGTTTTACAGCTAATTTCCTGAAATTCTACACATTTTGCCATGGGGTGTAGAGAAATGTTTGCCGTTTTTAATATGATATCTGAGTGAGAGTGACAAAATCAATGGGGGACCCCCGGTCGGTAATTCAACAATGATTACTACAAGTTTAGATAGCTGACTACTAAACTAACTTACCAATCTAAACAATGTTAGCTGACATGGACTAATTGAGTGACTGTCAGTGAGTTAACAAGAGAAAAACTGCTGATGCACAACCACATTTTGAGATTGCACCTTGTGTATTCTAATATTCTAATTCTCAACAGTAAGTTCAGACCTCAACTGAGTCCCTAAACAATATATATACTGTACATGTATTTATTTACTTTGTAAATTGATCCGCAGGCCTATAAAAAGGGGACTATGTTGCCCATCCACATCCCGGATCTATATGATAGGCTTTGGCCATATAAGCTATGATGACATGTACAGTTGAAGTCGGAAGTTTACATACACCTTAGCCAAATACATTTAAACTCAGTTTTTTCCACAATTCCTGACATTTAATCCTAGTAAAAATTCCCTGTCTTAGGTCAGTTAGGATCACCACTTTATTTTAAGAATGTGAAATGTCAGAATAATAGTAGAGAGAATGATTTATTTCAGCTTTTATTTCTTTCATCACAATTCCAGTGGGTCAGAAGTTTACATACACTAAGTTGACTGTGCCTGAAGGCTACCTGAAACATTTGACCCAAGTTAAACAATTTAAATGCAATGCTACTAAATACTAATTGAGTGTATGTCAACTTCTGACCCACTGGAATTGTGATACAGTGAATGATAAGTGAAATAATCTGTCTGTAAACAATTGTTGTAAAAATGACTTGTGTCTTGCACAAAGTAGATGTCCTAACCGACTTGTCAAAACTATAGTTTGTTAACAAGACATTTGTGGAGTGGTTAAAAAACGAGTTTTAATGACTCCAACCTAAGTGTATGTACATTTCCAACTTCAACTGTAGTAGCCATAGGAGTGTATTCCCCTATCTTACTTGCAGGCCTTCTGGTTGCAAGCTTAATGATAACCAAAAAGTGTCGACAGTGCTGCATTAGCTGAACTTGTAGAACTTTTTTGAATTAGTCATGCTGCTTGTGTGTCACATGTTGAGATGTGTACACACCATCTTCAAACTGTAGTGTTTAGCTGTCTTTATATACGTGTCTGCAGGTATGAGTGCACAGATAGTGCTCTACCTGGCCATCTGGCAGGTAGAGTGGGCTGGTGTGTTAGAACTGCCCTGGCTGATTTCTGGTCCCAGTCCGCACCTGCACATGCCCCTTTGCTTCCCAGTCTCCATTTAAAAAATGTATACATTTTGTTCAGAACCCACTTGTCCGCAAATGGTCAAGTTCACCAACCCCCACCCTGTCTGTTGGTTGCGCCTGTTGATCTGCACTGTACTGAGCTTGTGTGTGCCCATTTGAGCCTTTTTCCCAGTCTGCCTGTTCTGAGACATGCGGTCACCGGTCAAGTGTGTGTATTTAGCTACCTAGTTTAAATGTCAACAGTACTGTCACAGCAGCATACCATTTGATTAACACTTGATAACACTTGACTTAGCCTACATCATCGTCAATATTTGGTCCGGTTGGCTGACGCACGCAGCAGAGAGAGGCAGAAAGACATAGCAAGGTACATCACGATCAGTAAAAGAAATTGAGCTAGCTAAACTAATAGATTTACATCCATCAACATCAATGACCAGCTGATAGCCCACCCTCTTTACCCGATGTCAATCATGTCTTTAGGAGGCACTGTAACTAGCTTGCTTACAGTTTGTGATGATGAGTGAGTGTGTCATTGCAGAAATAAATAARCCTATGCTAAATGTAGAAATGTTTGTTACAGAGGTATTTGGAATGTTACGAGTTTCGAGATATGAATTCTGAAGAAAATATATAGAAAATTCAAGCAAGGGGGGTGGGGTGCTCTTTTTTCATTTTGAGCACCTGCCCCCTGAAAGGTCTATGTGTGACCCTGCATGTCTGAGATCAGCTAGTACAGKGGTTTTCAAACGAGGGTCAGCTGAAGTACTGAAAGGGGACCACGATTAAAAAAAAGATATATATATAACGTTTTTGTAAAAAAATTCTATGTGATTTTTTTTACTTTTTATGAATATCTCTAGCTACAAAATAATACCACTGTGGATACCATTTTTACGTCTCTGCGCTCAGTATGAAGAAAGTCAGAGGTAGTTTCATGAGCCAATGCTAACTAGCGTGAGCGCAATGACTAGAAGTCTACAGGAACAGTAAGCGTCCAACACGCTGAGGGATTGGCCTGTCATGTATGTTGTTACTATAGAAGCGTGCAAACTTAACTTTAAAAAAGGTAATACAAATCAAATCAAATGTATTTGTCACCTGCGCCAAATACAACACGTGTGTAGAGTTTACCATGAAATGCTTACATATGAGCCCTTTCCCAACAATGCAGTTAAAAATTAAGAAAATTAACAATAGATTAAAAAAATAGTAACACAATGAAATAACAATAACGAGACTGTCACATCTTAATCTGTTTCACCTGTCTTGTGCTTGCCTCCACCCCACACCAAGTGTCTCCCATTTTTCCCCATTTTCTTCTGTGTATTATACTTACGTGTTCTGTTTGTCTGTTGCCAGTTCGTCTTGTCTTGTCAGGTCGTACAAGCATGCTTCTCGTTTTCCTGTTCTCAAGTTTTGTTCTTAGTCTTCCCGGTTCTGACCTTTCTGCCTGCCCTGACCCTGAGCCTGCCTGCCGTCCATTACCTGCCTGACTCTGACCTGGATTACGAACCTCTGCTTGCCCTCGACCTGCCGTTTGTCTGCACGTGTTATAATAAATATCTGAGATTCGAACTATCCGCCTCCTGTGTCTGCATCTGGGTCTTATCCTGAGCCATGAGAGGCTATACAGAAGGAGTACCGGTACATAGTTAGTCTACTGGGGTACGAGGTAGTTGGGTTTATTGATTGAGGTAATATGTTTACGTAGGTTTGGTTAGGTGATTGAAGTACTATGCACATGTAGGTAGGAGTGATTAACTGTTCAGCAGTCTTATGGCTTTGGGGTAGAAGCTGTTCATGGGCCTTTTGTTTACAGACTTGGTGCACTGGTACCGCTTACTGTGCAGTAGCAGAGAGAACAGACTGTGATTTGGGTGGCTGAAGTCTTTCGCAATCTTTAGGGCATTCCTCTGACACCGCCCGGTATAGAGGTCCTGAATGACAGGGAGCTCGGCCCCAGTGATGTACTGGGTCGTACACACTACCCTCTGTAGCGCCTTGCAGCCGGATGCGAGCAGTTGCCATACCAAGCGGTGATGCAGCCAGTCAAGATGCTCTCAGTGGTGCCAAACAGGGAAGGAGATGCTGTGCGGATACAGTTGAAGTCAGGTCACAGGAAGGGAGGGCATTGGTGAATCAGACACAACCGGGTGGGCTCAAGCACATCTCTATCCCTTAGATAATAGTTAAGAGAGATAAATCAGCATATCAAAGACCACAAATTACACCAGCTACAGTATTCCAACCCTGGCACTTTTTAAAAAACTCATGAAATTTGATAGTCATTAGTCTGGGTCGACTCCAAAATGCCTCTGCTTTTGTCCAATTAATTTGTCCTTTCCCCTGAAGTGGACATTTGTTCACTTTCCTTCATGGATTTGTAACAAAGCTATTGAATATGGTGGAAAACACCCTCATCTTATGTCTATAATTGTGAAATGATTTGGATCATCCATCCACATTGCATTTCATAAAAATGCAATTCCACATCCAATTGTTTGATAAGTGAAAGACCACGATTCACATCCCATCAGCTGCACATTTCACTCACTCATCTACACTTTTTTAATTAACATGCAAATCTCAATCACATAATACTGAGACACTTGCCAATTGCTTAAAATAAATCAACCTTATCAATAAAACAGTACATGTCACATCTACTCCCTCCCCTCCAGCGTTCGATGTCACCGGTTTATTAACCACCGGTCCTGGCATTCATCATTACGCACACCTGGCATTCATCATTACTCGCACCTGCACTTCATCAATAGGAACACCTGGACTCCATCACTTCACTGATTACCTACCTCCCCTATATCTGTCACTCGCTTAGTTCAATTCCCTAGGCAGTGTTGTCTATGTGTTTCTTATATTGTGCTATATTCTGTTTATTATTAAACTCACCACCTGCACTTGCTTTCCGACTCCCAGCGTATACGTTACAGTACATTGTGACAGTCTGCTGGAAAATGTTTTATCAGAGATGGTTGGAAGCAAAAAAGCTAAGAAAATGTAGATGCTTGCCAGGAAAGCCACTACACAACATTTTATTAGGCCTATGTGGACTAAAAAGGAAGGAAAATACAATCATGAGTATACACTGATATAGACAATATACCTATACCTATTCTCTCTACTATTATTCTGACATTTCACATTCTTAAAATKAAGTGGTGATCCTAACTGACCTCAGACAGGGGATTTTTACTAGGATTAAATGTCAGGAATTGTGAAAAACTGAGTTTAAATGTATTTGGCTAAGATGTATGTAAACTTCCGACTTCAACTGTACATGGTTGAACCCAAACATTTATTGGGGTCTGATTGAGACATGGGCCGAATGCCTAAGAGAGTCAGGGGTCTGGAGGAGGATTAATAATGTCCTTCTGGGTCCTCCTGTGTGTATATCCTATCCTTAGGCTGCAGATTCTGAATGTGTGACATGGAATGAGAGTTTGGGTTTTATTTACAGAATGTGACGCACTGCCATCACAACCAAAGTCTCTGCTACACAGAAAGTAATCAGTGCGCTTTCTACACTGTGCAGTTTTCTTGAATCCCAACCACAGACTGGCAAAATGGCTCTTACAAAGTACACCAACAGTCAGTGACAATAATTTGTCCCAGGTGGTGACTGTCTTTCCCGGTCAGAGTTCTGCTAAGGTCCTGCTCCCAGTCTGCATTCTGACCAATAGAGCATTCTCTCTCTCATCACCTTTGTTTGTATGTGACATGATTTGTGTTATGTCCCGATTCTCTACCTCAGGGGTTCTTGCTCATGAACCAAATTAGGAATTAACTGTACTCCAACAACCCAAATTAAGAAGAAATTGTATTGTATGTGATTATAAATGTATTAACTTACGACACACCTCTCACATGCCCACCCAGGGACCACTTTGGGTCCTGAGCCATAGTTTAAGAAACTCTGATCTACCTCCCTACCTGTCTACCAATTGCACCTCTCATTAAAGCATTTGATTGAGTCTTGTTTTATTTTTCCATTCTGGTTTGGATTTAAAATCCAGAAAATGCATATGATTTCTGATTTTTCTGGTCAAAGCACTGAAATGTTTTTAAACATAAGTTAAATACCAATGAACTACCAATGTATAATGCTAAACTTTTAGGAAGGACACAATATCCTTAAGAACCCTGACAATAGTATTTCATTTGTTTTATAGGTTGCAGAGGAGGTTGTGGAGGAGTGAGCCCTTGACGCCCCTGTACCATAGACCGTGTTCAGACAAGACAATTGTGTAATCCTGTGTTATGTGTATGTGTGTGCCAATCAGATTGCACGTTCCTCAATTTTTTACAAAAATTATAAATGTGTTAAATGTTAATATTGTATTTTTTGGTAAGATTGTATAGATTTTTTTCAAACAATACAAAACATGCACATACAAACGCACACAAACATCAGCGACATCACACCTGGCCAGACCCACCTGCTCCCACTCCCATCCATCTCCAGCACCAGCATCACTCTCTGCCACATGGCCTCAAACTGTACCATTTCGTTTTTCTCTGTCACCCATGCACTTTCAACATTTAGAAAATAAAGTATGTAACCTGTCCATTGTGTTAGCGATGGAGGATTGGTTGATTTCCAGTTAAGTGTGCATTTCTTCAAGATGATTGTTGAGAAAAGTATTGTCCAACCCATCACTGCTCACTCATACCATGTCTTGAAATATGCAGACAAACAGATTAAAAGTACATTTATATTGTGATACTTCTGACATACAACTCCGCCCATAACTTTTGGACTTTATAGCAATCGCAGAACTCATGGATTATTGAGTCATTGTTAGTTTTACATTTAAGACATGACTCTACCGTTGTGCTGTAGAATTTGTGATTTTTCTCTTGTATAATAAAATATATACAATCGTGTATACTGGATTAAGAGGACATTTTGTTAACTTAAATATCATTAGTGATGTTCCAATATTCCCTCCATCTTGTGCCAATATCAGTTATTTTTAAGTCTTGGAAAACTTAAAACTTTCCTTTTTATTCCATTAGTTTTTTTTGCCCATATCAACCGAGTATATAAAAAAATGTCTTCAGTGGGGTAATTGGTATTACCGAGAATAAATATCAGAACTAACTGTTCATATTTAATTGTGCCAGCGTGTGTGTGTGCCAATCAGATAGTAGATTTCTTCAAACCCGTTTTATAAAACAAATCGATGACTGAAATTATAATTATGTTAATTGTTCATATTTAATTGTGTAATCCTGGTTGTGTGTGATCCCAACTTTGTAACCGTCAGAGAACGTTTCCAACTTTATAACCTTCAGAGAACGTTCCACCATTACCTTCATRCAACCAAAAGAGAGCGTTCAAATAGCATTAAACCCTTAGGGAACATTTGTGCAACGTTCAGGGAACGTTCCAAGAATGTTCTTAGAAACAAAATGTGTTATCTGGGCAGTTATTATTGTATACTAAATTCATGTAATATTACATGTTCTGTTTGAAAACAACAACACACTTGTTGCAACTTTAGCTCTAAATATGTATGGTGGCGTCTATTTGAGATATTTCCTCTAGCGTGAGGGTAGCGTGAAGAGGGCAGACTTGAGCGCGCGTGGTCTTGGCTCACACTTGACTATTATAGGCTACTACTCCAATACCCTATTTCACCCTGGCTGCACATGGTGAAAGAATTACAATACAAACTTTGAGAGTCAAGATAAAAAGAAGGCGGTTCTTCATTGAGACCTACAAAATCTGAAGGCAAAAAGGGGACCAGATTATTCTCTTAAAACGGCAAATAATTTCGGTCACAAACTCCTGGGGAAAAAAACTGTCGTGACCAACGCTGCAGAATGGAAATATCCAAAGGGGATGAACATTCGACTGAGCATGCTGCCAATTTACTAGGTTCACCTGGTCGAGACAATCAGATGAGACACAGTGGACAGGTCCACAAGAAGAGGTCGAACAACCGCATGGTAATCGTTGTGGTGAGTGGCATTATTGTAACTTTTCGTTACTGTAATCTAATTGTATAGGCTATTGAATTATTACTTCAAAGTCCAATGCAGCCTTTATCTTAAAATCCAAATCATTTCTAGGTAACAATTAAGCAACTTACTGTGATTTGTTTTTCAATTTAAAAAGGTAAATAAACATAACTTGTTAGCAAAGAGCAATTTCTCAAGCAAGAATTTCGCTAGGACTGTCTGGGGGGCATCGGGTTTTATCCAGCCAAACTTGTTGCGAAACCATGCCCATAAGAAAGCTAGCAACTTTCAAAGCCCCGCTGACTGGTCAGAGTTCGGTTGTTCCCTGTGAGAATTAAAGGTGTGTGAGAGAAGAAAGAATGCTATAGAGACGGAATCTCCAAAACAAAACACTGCCATCCATACCTTGCATTTTCCCGAATCTGGATATGAAGTTGCATTAAACTATGTAGCTTTTTTCGTGAGTGATTGCAGCAAGCCTGACTGAACAGATGGATAGCTGCATTGTTTTTGGAGGTAAGTAAACTGAATTATAACTAATGTTTTCGCTATTTTACAACGGCGATTGGGCTGATGCTATCTAGTATTTTGCGTTATCTAAATGTTTACGAAAGGACTATTGGGATACTTAGCTACATGACATTTCTGCTAGTTGGCAACTAAAATATGCTGCGTAGYTAGCTCTAGCTGAATGGGCAAAGCTAGCTCCATTGATTCACTATTAATGACAATCATGTAATGTTAGCTATCTACAGTCGCTTGCCTTTCGTTTAGCTAATTCTAAACGAGGCCGTGAAAATGTGCAGTTCATGGCAGGCACGAGCAAACTCCCTCTCACTTCGTCACAGGGAACGTCCAAACTCTGACCAATTAACATGGCTTTGAATGTTGCTAGGTTACTCATGGGCGTAGTTTTTATTTTTATTTTATTTAACCAGGTAGGCCAGTTGAGAACAAGTTCTCATTTATAACTGCGACCTGGCCAAGATAAAGCAAAGCAGTGTGACAAAATACAACACAGTTACACATAAACAAACGTACAGTCAATAACACAATCTGAAAAAAACKATGTACAGTGTGTGCAAATGTAGAAGATTAGGGAGGTAAGGCAATAAATAGTCCATAGAGACGAATACTTACAATTTAGCATTAACACTGGAGTGACAGATGTGCAGATGATGATGTGCAAGTGGTTATACTGGAGTGCAAAAATATAACAATTTGGGGATGAGGTAGTTGGGTGTGCTATTTACAGATTGGCTGTGTACAGGTACAGTGATCAGTAAGCTGCTCTGACAGCTGATGCTTAAAGTTAGAGAGGGAGATATAAGTCTCCAGCTTCAGTTATTTTTGCAATTCGTTCCAGTCATGGAACGAATTGGGTGGGTGGGTGTTGCTATGGTGACCAGTGAGCTGAGATAAGGTGGGGCTTTACCTAGCAAAGACTTATAGATGACCTGGAGCCAGTGGGTTTGGCGACGAATATGTAGCGAGGGCCAGCCAATGAGAGCATACAGGTCGCAGTGGTGGGTAGTATATGGGGCTTTGGTGACAAAACGGATGGCACTGTGATATACTACATCCAGTTTTCTGGGTAGAGTGTTGGAGGCTATTTTGTAAATGACATCGCCAAATTCAAGGATCGGTAGTATAGTCAGTTTTACGAGGGTATGTTTGGCAGCATGAGTGAAGGAGGCATTGTTTGCAAAATAGGAAGCCGATTCTAGATTTAATTTTGGATTGGAGATGCTTATTAATGTGAGTCTGGAAGGAGAGTTTACAGTCTAACTAGGTATTTGTAGTTGTCCACATATTCTAAGTCAGAACCGTCCAGAGTAGTGATGCTAGTCGGGCGGGCAGGTGCTGCCAGCAATCGGTTGAAGAGCATGCATTTAGTTTTACTAGCATTTAAAAGCATTTGGAGGCCACGGAAGGAGTGTTGTATGGCATTGAAGCTCGTCTGGAGGTTTGTTAACAGTGTCCAAAGAAGGGCCAGATGTATACAGAATGGTGTCATCTGCGTAGAAGTGGATCAGAGAATCACCAGCAGCAAGAGCAACATCATTGATATATATACAGAGAAAGGAGTAGGCCCGAGAATTTAACCCTGTGGCACCCCCATAGAGACTGCCAGAGGTCCGGACAACAGGCTCTCCGATTTGACACACTTAACTCTATCTGAGAAGTAGTTGGTGAACCAGGCGAGGCAGTCATTTGAGAAACCAAGGCTATTGAGTCTGCCGATAAGAATGCAGTGATTGACAGAGTTGAAAGCCTTGGCCAGGTCGATGAAGACTGTACTGTCTTTTATCGATGGTGGTTATGATATCGTTTAGGACCTTGAGGTACACCCATGACCAACTTGGAAACCAGATTGCATAGTGGAGAAGGTACGGTGGGATTCGTTTTGCACCAAGTTTGGCGTGGACAAAAAGGACACCTCTGGGGGTGGTCTGAGTGGGGAGGGGAAAATGAAATCTAGCTGTTATTGTTAAGAGAGGTTTTGAACTCTCTTTCTTATTGGTCTTTTAACTAATTTACACCAGGCAGGCCAAAACTCCATCCCACCAAAACGGGCTGAAATTTCAGGCGGTCTTAAAAAATATATAATATTACACTTAATAATTTTCATAACTTCACAGTATTATTCCAACCTCATAATGTGGAAACATATATAAAACACAGAAAACCACGTTTTTGACTTCACTGGGCCTTTTTTAAAGGGATAGTTAACTACTTTGTAAGCCGTCTATGGAGAAGGTATGACAGCAATATGTTTACCTGGCCACTGATTTAAATGCAAACTTTTTTGCATTTGTGGCACAATCCAATRSAAGTCAATGGTACTCATATTAGCATTTTTGCACTTCATCCTAAAGTATCCTAACTTGATTGTGCAACTCAATGAAGTTACTTATATAAACTGATTACCAACATAAATATAACATTAAACAAGTAGTTTTGCATCATACCGTGGTATATGCTCTAGAGGTCGACCGATTATCATTTTTCAACACCGATACCGATTATTGTAGGACCAAAAAAGCCGATACCGATTAATCGGCCGATTTTTAAATAAAAAAGTTTTTATTTGTAATAATGACAATTACAACAATACTGAATGAACACTTATTTTAACTTAATATAATACATCAATAAAATCAATTTAGCCTCAAATAAATAATGAAACATGTTCAATTTGGTTTAAATAATGCAAAAACAAAGTGTTGGAGAAGAAAGTAAAAGTGCAATATGTGCCATTGTAAGAAAGCTAACGTTTAAGTTCCATGCTCAGAACATGAGAACATATGAAAGCTGGTGGTTCCTTTTTAACATGAGTCTTCAATTCCCAGGTAAGAAGTTTTAGGTTGTAGTTATTATAGGAATTATAGGACTATTTCTCTCTATACCATTTGTATTTCATTAACCTTTGACTATTGGATGTTCTTATAGGCACTTTAGTATTGCCAGTGTAACAGTATAGCTTCCATCCCTCTCCTCGCTCCTACCTGGACTCGAAACAGGAACACAACGACAACAGCCACCCTCGAAGCAGCGTTACCCATGCAGAGCAAGGGGAATAACTACTCCAAGTCTCAGAGCGAGTGACGTTTGAAACGCTATTAGCGCGCACCCCGCTAACTAGCTAGCCATTTCACATCGGTTACACCAGCCTAATCTCGGGAGTTGATAGGCTTGAAGCACAGCGAAGAGCTTCTGGCAAAACGCAGGAAAGTGCTTACGAGCCTGCTTCTGCCTACCACTGCTCAGTCAGACTGCTCTATCAAATCATAGACTTAGTTATAACATAATAACACACAGAAATACAAGCCTTAGGTCATAAATATGGTCGAATCTGGAAACTATCATCTCGAAAACAAGACGTTTATTCTTTCAGTGAAATACGGAACCGTTCCGTATTTTATCTAACGGGTGGCATCCATAAGTCTAAATATTCCTGTTACATTGCACAACCTTCAATGTTATGTCATAATTACGTAAAATTCTGGCAAATTAGGCGGCCCAAACTGTTGCATATACRCTGACTCTGCGTGCAATGAACGCAAGAGAAGTGACATAATTTCACCTGGTTAATATTGCCTGCTATCCTGGATTTCTTTTAACTAAATATGCAGGTTTAAAAATATATACTTCTGTGTATTGATTTTAAGAAATGCATTGATGTTTATGGTTAGGTACACATTGGAGCAACGATACGCACCGCATTGATTATATGCAATGCAGGACACGCTAGATAAACTAGTAATATCATCAACCATGTGTAGTTAACTAGTGATTTATGATATGTTTTTTATAAGATAAGTTTAATGCTAGCTAGCAACTTACCTTGGCTTCTACTGCATTCGCGTAACAGGCAGGCTCCTCGTGGAGTGCAATGTACTCCGGTGGTTAGAGCGTTGGACTAGTTAACTGTAAGGTTGCAAGATTGAATCCCCCGAGCTGACAAGGTAAAAATCTGTCGTTCTGCCCCTRAACGAGGCAGTTAACCCACCGTTCCTAGGCCGTCATTGAAAATAAGAATGTGTTCTTAACTGACTTGCCTAGTTAAATAAAGGTGTAAAAAAACGATTTCCGATTGTTATGAAAACTTGAAATCGGCCCTAATTAATCGGCCATTCCGATTAATCGGTCGACCTCTAATATCCTCTGATCGTAATCAAGTGGGAGGTGGAAATTTACAAGTTCTGAAGTCGTAAATACAAGTTGGATGCATTCACGTGCTTTGAACTCGTTGAGAAATGCAGATTGGCTAATGACCAACAAGCTGCATAAACCATAAACTAAAAGTACAGCTATCATGCTGTAAAGTGTTAAAAATATACTAATTTTATTTTTATTCATGTTTTGTTGCATTTAATTGCAGAAAAGGCTGTTCAAGGTCATTTCCTTAGTACGTGACATCAGAGGTCAGCATGTCGGAGAAGTGGGAACTCAGGATGATAGACTAGTTTCCCACTAGTACCAGTTGGTGGGTTGTTCAAGTAGACGCTTTCCTATTCTTATGTGGTAAATTCCCACTTCCCACTTGATTACGAACGCAATATTGTCTGTTATACACGTCTGGAATGCTGTGTCAGCCAATCAGCATTCAGGACCCAAACTACCCAGTTTATAGTCGTCAATAATCAATGGCTATTGTAGCGTTCTTGCTATTTGAGCCGCTTTACCCACCAAGTCAGTTAATCCGTAGTGTTTGCCTTTCATGCCAGCGACCCAGGTTTGCTTCCCTGTCCCGTCGTTAGCTGCAAGATCATCAATTTAGATTGCCCTTTAATTTTCAACAACTGGCTTAGTTCAATGTCCTTCATAAAATTGAAAATACAGTGGACAACTCCTGCCAAGGAACACACCATGTGACACTGCATGTCCACTCAGCTCAGACTTTTTAAAATAAACAAAGCAGGCGCACTCCGACGACCTGTGTGGTTATCCCACCTAAAGCCCGAGCGCAGCGTGCCAGCCTTCCTATGCCAGCCATTGACTCTGGGGTTATGCAGTACCAGTCAAAATTTTGGACACACCTACTCATTCAAGGGTTTTTCTTTATATTTACTATTTTCTACATTGTAAAATAATAGTGAAGACATCAAAACTGAAATATCACATATGGAATCATGTAGTAACAAAAAAAGTATGAACAAATCAAAATATATTTGCGATTCTTCAAAGTAGCCACCCTTTGCCTTGACAGCTTTGCACACTCTTGGCATTCTCTCAACCAGCTTCTTTAGGTAGTCACCTGGAATGCATTTGAATTAACAGGTGTGCCTTGTTAATTTCTGGAATTGTTTTCTTTCTTAATGCGTTTGAGCCAATCAGTTGTGTCGTAACAAGGTAGGGGTGGTATACAGAAGACAGCCCTATTTGGTAAAAGACCAAGKCCATATTATGGCAAGAAAAGCTCAAATAAGCAAAGTGAAACGATAGTCCATCATTACTTTAAGACATGAAGGTCAGTCAATCCAGAAAATTTCAAGAACTTTGAAAGTTTCTTCAAGTGCCGTTCGAAAAACCATCAAGCGCTATGATGAAACTGGCCCTCATGAGGACCGCCACAGGAAAGGAAGACCCAGAGTTACCTCTGCTGCAGAGGATAAGTTCATTTAGAGTTAACTGCACCTCCAGATTGCAGCCCAAATAAATGCTTCAGAGTTCAAGTAACAGGCAAATGTCAATATCAACTGTTCAGAGGAGACTGTGTGGATCAGGCCTTCATGGTCGAATTGCTGCAAAGAAACCACTACTAAAGGACACCAATAATAAGAAGACTTGCTTGTGCCAAGAAACATGAGCAACGGACATTAGACCGCCGACTGCCGTGTCTTTCTGAGACGCAGAGTAGGTGAACGGATGATCTCCGCATGTGTGGTTTCCACCGTGAAGCATGGAAGTGTGATGGTGTAGGAGTGCTTTGCAGGTGACAGTCTGTGATTTATTTAGAATTCAAGGCACACTTAACCAGCATGGCTACCACAACATTCCGCAGTGATACGCCATCCCATCTGGTTTGCGCTTAGTGGGACAATCATTTGTTTTTCAACAGGAAAATGACACAACACACCTCCAGGCTGTGTAAGGGCTATTTGACCACAAAGGAGAGTAATGAGTGCTGCATCAGATGACCTGGCCTCCACAATCACCTGACCTCAACACAATTGAGATGTTTTGGGATGAGTTGGACTGCAGAGTGAAGGAAAAGCAGGCAACAAGTGCTCAGCATATGGAGTTCCCATAAGACTGTTGGAAAAGCATTCCAGGTGAAGCTGGTTGAGAGAATGCCAAGAGTGTGCAAAGCTGTCATCAAGGCAAAGAGTGGCTACTTTGAAGAATCTCAAATGCAAAATACATTTTGATTTGTTAACTTTTTTGGTTACCTCATTATTCCACGTGTTTATTTGATAGTGTTGATGTCTTCACTATTGTTCTACAATGTTGAAAATAGTAAAAATAAAGAAAAACCCTGAGAAGGTGTGTCCAAACTTTTGACTGGTACTGTATATTGACCTGTAATTACTGTGTCCTTCAATTCAGGAATGGCTCAGTCCACAACAATGTCTCAATAATCGGTGTGCGTGTGCACTTGGACAACATGTCTCGTCAAACATGAGTTCATTTTCCACTGGAATCATTATGCGAACGTTGGTTTAGAGTTGTGAAATAGTACAACACATGACAGTATTAGAGCGTGTTGCCATGAATTCTACCAAAATCAGGATTCCTTATAGGATGCTGAGCATATAGCAAGGCACTAAGAGTCAAAGCACATGGGAATCAAACGTGTATATATTTACATTTTTGAGTAGTTAAGGGTTGAGTGTTGCTCAATAAACCTGGAGATGTTTTGTAATTTTAGATCCTTTTTTCCCAACTACAAATTTTGAGGTGTGTGTGTATGTAGTCCCAACATGGGGTAGTGAGATTTACGCTGTACCCCAGTATAGTGTCCTCAGGCGCCTGCAGTAGTTTCCACCAGACAGTGTGTTTGCTTTCCCTAGAACTCGGTTAGGTACTGCACTGTAGTCCTGGCTTCTCAGGACACCAGCCAGGTCTCACTCACTCACACACTCACACACTCACACTCTCACACACACAAGCTACACCTGACAGATCACACATTGTACAGCATTTGATTCTTGAAAAAAAATCTTCAGAGTTTTCAAAGCACTTCAAGGTGATGACCTGTCTTCTTTACGTCAAGCTCTTTATTACTGGTACTTGGTTTTAATGAGAGAACTCCATGCCAATTAGACCTCAGTACTAATCCTGACATGTCCTGTTAGTCCCTATTGAGACCATCTTTAAGCCGTGTTGATAAGACTGCTGGATATCTTCCCTTTATCATTAGCTGACTTAGTTGAAACTTTAAACCCCTGAGATCCAGTCTTTGATACTCCCCACTAATTACAATGCCCCAGCTATTCACCCTTCCCTGGGCAAAAGGGGCCAGGCAGAGCAGCTCACCAGGCAGCTAGGAGGAGGGGAGCTCGTTTATGACCTGCTTTTACTTCTCTAATAGAGAGGGCCAAGACCCCGATGTGGAGAATTCAACTTTTTTTTTAAATTTGTGCACCGAACAGAATAGAGTCCTACGTTAGAATGGAAACGAAAGAGTCATATGACTAATTTTCTAAAATAATAAATGGGGGATATAGTTTATATTTAAATCAAATCGTTTTGGTTGTTTTTTATTTCTAGGAATTTTGTCACATTTTCGAAATTGAGTTTCTGTGGTTTCGTTCAACCTAAGTCCAGCGGAGATGTTTTTTCTGATGCACTCTAGACCCAAACAATGTACAGTTCTAGCTACAATGGTGTTTCTCAAGGAAGCAGCAAGCAAAGACTGCTGCCAAGCTTCTCTTCCTAATTTTCCGGACACAATACTTTTTTGTGTTATGCGATGTCCCTCGATTTACTGACCTTACTAACAGTGAACGTGATTTAAAATCCCATGTACACAATATTAAAAAAGCCACAAAATAAGCTCCAGAAGATTGAATACTTGGGTGAAATAGAACAGGGTTATCCTAAATCTTGTTGCAGAGTAAGTAGAATAGTAGTCTGGTTAGATCGGACTGAGTGCTACCTAGTGTTCAGTCCGGTTTAACCAGGCTAGTAGAGTACACTCACAATCGGGATAATAGTTTTAATTGAATGAGAAGATATCGAAGGGTCATACAGCACTTCATTTATGATGGTTCATCAGGATGCTATGCATCGTATAACCCTTTCACACTACTAAACCGAGCTGGGCCAAGCTGTACCGTGCTGGCCTGGTGAGGCATCCACCATACTGGAACCGTGCTGGAAAGGACTATGTGAAAAGAAAATATCCAAGCTAGCACTGTACTGTTTGGGTCAGCAGGATACTGTGAAAAGGGTAATAGTGGACTATACAAGACACATACGTTTGCTATCTCTCTTCCTCTCAAAGTTTCTTCCTTCTAGAGTTTTTCCTGGCCACTGTACTCTTCCGCTTGTATTGCTCTTTGAGTTCTAGGCTGGGTTACTGTGAAGCACTTTGTGACAACTGCTGATGTAAAATGGACTATAACAAAATGTGCTTGATTGATATGTACACATGGGAACTTTTCAAATGTCTCTCTTCTCACCAATAGGTAATGTTGCTGTGTGTGTTGATCACCGCCGTCACAGTTATATTTGCCTTGAAACAGCACTGCAATGTTAAAGGTACGGTTTACAATCTATCTTCTGTCCTATTGGCCACTGTGCAAAACGAACCAATTATAACACAGAAAGAAAACCGTCAGTACATAAACGCTTTTCAGCTAAAAATAGAAATACATTTCTAGTCTGTAATTTAATGCATTCCCTGTCCAGTTTCTATTCTCTCTTTTGAGAAAAGAAACAAAACTGCTAAGGGTTAGCTTAAACATCCATAACAAACCAATCAGATGTACTGATTCCTTTTTTAAAATCTGTCAAATGATACCAATTCTGAGTAACATCATGATATTCTGAGTAACTTAAATTACATTCTGAGTAACGTTGTTGACGTCCTGAGTAACATACTAAAACTCTTCTCATCCCCTATAGTGACGAGCTGTAAGAACAGGTGTGTGACGGGGAGCAGTGACAAGTCTGCGTCGTGCCACTGTGACCTGTCTTGTGAGAAAGAGGGAAACTGCTGTCTGGATTACACTGCGGTGTGCGTAGACCCTGGTAAGTCCAACAGCCTACATCACGTGTTACTGCAACACTACACTGCCAGAGGTATGTAGAGCAGGAGAGCACGGGTCAGGTTACCCACCAGCGCTACTTTGATGTTGTTCGTCTTCTTTATGTGTGTGTGTGGAGGAGTGTTCATGTGTGTCAGTGGAGGCTACTGAGGGGAGGACGGCTCTTAATAATGGCTGGAATGGAGTCAATGGAATGGTATCCACCATACGGAAACCACGTTGTTGATGTGTTTGATTCCATTGACTCTATTCCAGCCATTATTATGAGCTGTCCTCCCCTCAGCAGCCTCCACTGGTGTGTGTGTGTGTGTGTGTGGGTGGATAGACTCCTCTACAGATTACAAAAACATGTTTTATGTGGACTGGAATGTTCACTTTGGATGCAATGTTGACTCTGGGAAGAGGCTGACCATTCCAGCATCCCCAAAATACCCCTCTTCCATTTTACCGTCCTTGCTGGTCACTGTGGCCAGCCGTCCCCTAGCTTGGGTGTGGTGTGACAATCTGGGCAGTGTTGTTCCCCCACACTATGTGGCTAAAATTTTGCCACCCAATCAACATGGGACTCGTGTGTTTCCTCTACTTCCTCCAGAGAGGAGCGAGGCCCATTTATAGTGAAGGGATGGTAAATCAGAATTTGTTTTGATTTTCCCCATGATTGCTGTAACACTGAAGCATGTCTCCTGAGACTGAGATTAGCATCCCTCTTATAGACTGTCCACTTGACCGCGGTCAGAGAGAGAATGTTGGTCTGTCTGTTCTAATGGGTATCACTCACTTTCTTTAGTGTAGTGCTTTGTGAGAATATTCGATGATGAGAAACTGTAGTTCACTCATTGATGAAATGTTTGGATACAGGGTAGACCCAGACAGTGGTAGGAGTAATGACCAACTCCTCAGCTACTGCTGTCTCTCGGAGTTTGTCCTTAGGTGACTCTCCTAAGCATACACACACGTACATTCTCTCACACGTGCTCCCCCTTTTCGCTGTCATAAACTCTCTCTCTCCTTCCCTCACTCTCTCTTCCTCACACTCACATATTTTCACACTTTTTCTCCGTCATAATTATTTCTCTCTCTCTCCCCCCTCCAGGTCAGAGCTGGACCTGCTCCAGATTCCGCTGTGGCGAGCAAAGGTTGGTCGATAGCCTGTGCTCATGCTCGGATGACTGTGTGAAAGCAGGGAACTGCTGTGCAAATTACTACAGCTCCTGCAAAGGTAAAGGCCATAGACTAAACTGACCCTGTATGGGTTGCAGCCCCAAAACTACATCTGTGTGTTCAACAGACCTTCATCTAATGCTTTTATAGTCCCGAAAGTACAAGCTCCACACCATATCAAAGGCACCTCAAATATTTCTAAGTATTTGGCGCAGGTCTGTTGTGCAATCTTACATAAAGGCCTATACTCAAACAGTGTACCTAGTGCTGTCCGGTGATGGCCCTCCTCACTGCACGTGGTTTAATTATGATTTCCCTCAGAGAGTTGTTTGTTTAGAGTTGGTAGGGTTGTGTGCCCAAGTAAAGTGACGCATACCATATGTTAGGACTTTGCGTTAAGGGATTTCAAGATGTACATTTGCCGCTGAATATACACAGTGTGAATACCACACCTCGGATTGTAAAACATTGTTTTCCCTATAGTTCCTATATGCACTTTGAGATTGTTTGTGATTTTTGCTTATTGGTATTTCTCTTTTCTAGCTCCTCCTGTGTGGTGGAAGGAATTCCCCAACATAAGGCCCTCGATCTTTCCCTATCCTTGACAGTGTTTAATGCTTAGACCAGTGTTTCTCCACCTTTTTGTACCAGGGACGAACAAACTAGGGTCCTTCCTTCTGACATCTAGCACTTCTAGAACTGATTCAATTGGGTGTCAAGAGAGTTAACCATCTGAGGGACCGGTCAGAAACATCTCAAGGACCAGTCTCGGACCGGGAACCAAAGGTTGAGAAACACTGGCTTACTTCTCACTCTAACTACCCTAATAAGGCTTTAACTCATGGTCATTTCAGCTATCATTCACCATTCCATAGCTTGCATTAGCCTACGCAATCCAAGCACAACGCTTGCAAGCACATATTAGATTTTAGACTGGTAGATATACTGTAGATTTCATGTGTTTGGTAGTTAGCCACATTAGCCTCAAATTATCCTCCGTGAAGATAGTATGGTTGATGATGATATTTTCTAGTGGGAGTGAAGTCCTGGATAGAAGAGGAGTGCGAGGACATTCAAACGCCCCAATGTCCTGCCAGGTAAGTAGTTTTCCACTGCTATGCTTTCTCTGTGAGAAACACTTTTATACACCACAGTCTGAAGATAGTATCTAATGTTGAACTTGAAGGTCCTCCTGTGGTGCACAGCACATAGTCCTTGATTGAGATGGCTTGATAGTATATACTGTACACATAGAGTACTGTTGTTACTTAGCTGAAGTCACACTACAATATGTGGGTACTACAGGCAACACAGCACATTATGACATTTACATTACATTTTACATTTTTACATTTAAGTCATTTAGCAGACGCTCTTATCCAGAGCGACTTACAAATTGGTGCATTCACCTTATGATATCCAGTGGAACAACCACTTTACAATAGTGCATCTAACTCTTTTAAGGGGGGGGGTTAGAAGGATTACTTTATCCTATCCTAGGTATTCCTTAAAGAGGTGGGGTTTCAGGTGTCTCCGGAAGGTGGTGATTGACTCCGCTGACCTGGCGTCGTGAGGGAGTTTGCTTCCACCATTGGTGGTGCCAGAGCAGCGAACAGTTTTGACTGGGCTGAGCGGAACTGTACTTCCTCAGAGGTAGGGAGGCGAGCAGGCCAGAGGTGGATGAACGCAGTGCCCTTGTTTGGGTGTAGGGCCTGATCAGAGCCTGAAGGTACGGAGGTGCCGTTCCCTCACAGCCCGTAGGCAAGCACCATGGTCTTGTAGCGGATGCGAGCTTCAACTGGAAGCCAGTGGAGAGAGCGGAGGAGCGGGGTGACGTGAGAGAACTTGGGAAAGTGAACACCAGACGGGCTGCGGCGTTCTGGATGAGTTGTAGGGTTTAATGGCACAGGCAGGGAGCCCAGCCAACAGCGAGTTGCAGTAATCCAGACGGGAGATGACAAGTGCCTGGATTAGGACCTGCGCCGCTTCCTGCGTGAGGCAGGGTCGTACTCTGCGAATGTTGTAGAGCATGAACCTACAGGAACGGGTCACCGCCTTGATGTTAGTTGAGAACGACAGGGTGTGTCCAGGATCACGCCAAGGTTCTTAGCACTCTGGGAGGAGGACACAATGGAGTTGTCAACCGTGATGGCGAGATCATGGAACGGGCAGTCCTTCCCGGAGAAGAGCAGCTCCGTCTTGCCGAGGTTCAGCTTGAGGTGGTGATCCGTCATCCACACTGATATGTCTGCCAGACATGCAGAGATGCGATTCACCACCTGGTTATCAGAGGGGGGAAAGGAGAAGATTAATGTGTGTGTCGTCTGCATAGCAATGATAGGAGAGACCATGTGAGGATATGACAGAGCCAAGTGACTTGGTGTATAGCGAGAATAGGAGAGGGCCTAGAACAGAGCCCTGGGGGACACCAGTGGTGAGAGCACGTGGTGCGGAGACAGATTCTCGCCACGCCACCTGGTAGGAGCGACCTGTCAGGTAGGACGCAATCAAGCGTGGGCCGCGCCGGAGATGCCCAGCTCGGAGAGGGGAGAGGAGGATCTGATGGTTCACAGTATCAAAGGCAGCCGATAGGTCTAGAAGGATGAGAGCAGAGGAGAGAGAGTTAGCTTTAGCAGTGCGGAGCGCCTCCGTGACACAGAGAAGAGCAGTCTCAGTTGAATGACTAGTCTTGAAACCTGACTGATTTGGATCAAGAAGGTCATCTGAGAGAGATAGCAGGAGAGCTGGCCAAGGACGGCACGTTCAAGAGTTTGGAGAGAAAAGAAAGAAGGGATACTGGTCTGTAGTTGTTGACATCGGAGGGATCGAGTAGGTTTTTTCAGAAGGGGTGCAACTCTCGCTCTCTTGAAGACGGAAGGGACGTAGCCAGCGGTCAAGGATGAGTTGATGAGCGAGGTGAGGTAAGGGAGAAGGTCTCCGGAATGGTCTGGAGAAGAGAGGAGGGGATAGGGTCAAGCGGGCAGGTTGTTGGGCGGCCGGCCGTCACAAGACGCGAGATTTCATCTGGAGAGAGAGGGGAGAAAGAGGTCAAAGCACAGGGTAGGGCAGTGGGAGCAGAACCAGCGGTGTCGTTTGACTTAGCAAACGAGGATCGGATGTCGTCGACCTTCTTTTCAAAATGGTTGACGAAGTCAAAATAAATGAAGAGGCCTTTGTGGAGCGATGGGTAACGATGCTCGTGGCGACCGTTGTTGATGTGTGCAGAGGGTCCTGGTTGCCGCCCGTGTCGGGGCGAGGGGACGGTTTAAAGTTATACTGTTACATTGAATGTCTAAGTATGTCTGACGCCAATGTACTGTACACAATTTGAGGCCATTTGCTCTACTTGTAAATACTACTATAGATGTGAGACAAAAAGTACTTTTAAGTGTGAGACAAAACAGGATTAACCCAGTGTGTGTACGCGCACGCTGAGTAGTAAGGCTGTGAGCCCAGACCTGTTAGACTATGGAAAAGTAAATGTCTGGTTTTGTCTCGAGTGCATTTTTAGTCTTAATTAAGTCCGTTCCAAAGGGCTTTGAACTAATGAACGTTGTTTTTCTTTTGATCGTTTTTAAAATTGTATTTTTATGACTGTTATTTCATTTTAAGATGTTTCTATTTGGCTGTAACTTCAATTTAGGGTTTATTTTATTAGTGGTTTTATAATTAGTGGTTTTCTAATTGTATAAGTGTTTATAGGACCCTGGTATGACCCTCTCTGTCATGATGTATAGATAAGTTTAATACGCCTATTACAGAACCACAGAGAGACTTAAATAACTATAATATATCACTTACCCCTGCCTTAGTTATCTGTTATGTGGAAGAAAAGAGGGGGAAAGAAAGAGCAACAGTTGTGTTCCAACAGATATTTGTCTTTATCCTGCATTGTATTTCTGTTCAAAAAGGGAAGGGGAAAGTTTCAGTTTAAGGGAAAGGGGGAACCCAGTGTAACCCACAGGCTTAATCTGATTCATCTTGGATGCAGCCATCTAGCCACATGCCTCTTCCTCCCCTGCCCCTCCCCTCCTCTCGCTGTGTGTCTGTGTGCGCCTGAATCCATTCTGCCTCTCCCCACCCAGTCCATTCACGTCAGTTCCCCCCCCAAACAAAGGGCTGCTTTGTGTTCCCCCACAAAGTCACAGCACAGCTACTGGAACTGTTTCCACTGTAAACATCTCCACTGTGCCAGACTTAGACGGTTTTAGATTCATGCTTTCCAGGGAAAATGTATATTCTGTTTCCCCCTAGAAAAGTTTCTAAATGTAACCTCAATACAGCTCATTCTCTGGCTTTGTTTGTGTCCTCCAGTTTTTCCAAACCCCCTCTGATCCTGGTGTCTATGGATGGCTTCCGGGCAGGTTATTTAAAGGCCTATGGCAGTCTTCTTCCAGTCATCAACAAATTACGTAAGTCGGTCCCCCAAGCACACCATTGTTTTCTGGCGTAGAGGGCAACATTTGGAATGAGACGTTGTAATGATTTTTCTGGTACAAATGTGGTTTCCGGTTGAAGTGAAGTCCGATTACAAGCAACTAGAGATGTCTCTTTCTGGTCACAATAAATCACAGGAGGTCGGTGGCGCCTTTAATTGGGGAAGATGGGCTCGTGGTAATGACTGGAGCGTGATGAGCGCAAACGGTATCAAATGCATCAAACACATGGTCTGATGCCATTTCATTCACTCCGTTCCAGACATTACTACGAGCCGTCCTTGTAAAATGATTCTCCTATCGTACCCGAGCCTGGGTTTATACCGGGCTAACATTTGGAATTGTTTTAAGATGATCATACCAAGGATCATTTAGCTATTTGATTTAGAATAAATAAATCATTTGATGAAAGATAGAATTTGGCCTTACTGCTATTGGCTCATAGAAAGTATCGAATAGCATAACTGATAGTCAAAACGTACATCAAAAGGAAGTCTGCTTTGAAGTGTCTGTCGTAGGGTAGAGTGGGGTAAGTTGAGCCATTTTTTACATCACTCCTTCAGAGGAAATATAGTATTCTTTCTAACAAACATCTGTATACATACAGTGCCTTCGGAAAGTATTGAGACGCCTTTACTTTTTCCACATTTTACAGCCTTATTCTAAAATGGATTAAATAAAAAATGTTGCTCAGCAATCTACACACAATACCCCATAATGACAAACCGTTTTTTAGACATTTATAAAAAAAAAAAACAGAAATGCCTTATTTACATAAGTATTCAGCCCCTGTTCTATGAGACTCGAAATTGAGCTCAGGTGCATCCTGTTATCCATTGATCATCCTTGAGCTGTTTCTACAACTTGATCGGAGTCCACCTGTGATAAATTCAATTGATTGAACATGATTTGGAAAGGCACACACCTGTCTATATAAGGTCCCACAGTTGACAGTGCATTTCAGAGCAAAAACCAAGCCATGAGGTCGAAGGAATTTTCCGTAGAGCACTGAGACAGGGTTGTGTCAAGGCACTGGGGAAGGGTACCAAAAAATGTCTGCAGCATTGAAGATTCCCAAGAACACAGTGGCCTCCATCATTCTTAAATGGAAGAAGTTTGGGACCACCAAGACTCTTCCTAGAGCTGGCCGCCTGGCCAAGCTGAGCAATCGGGGGAGAATCTTCGATGGTCACTCTGACAGTGCTCTAGACTTCCTCTGTGGAGATGGTACAAACCTTCCAGAAGGACAACCATCTCTGCAGCACTCCACCAATCAGGCCTTTATTGTAGAGTGGCCAGACGGAAACCACTCCTCAGTAAAAGGCACATGACAGCCCGCTTGGAGTTTGCCAAAAGGCACCTAAAGGACTCTCAGACCATGAGAAACAAGATTCTCTGGTCTAATGAAACCAAGATTGAACTATTTGGCCTGAATGCCAAGCATCACGTCTGGAGGAAACCTGGCACCATCCCTACGGTGAAGCATGGTGGTGGCAGCATCATGCTGTGGGGATGTTTTTCAGCGGCAGGGACTGGGAGACTAGTCAGGATCGAGGGAAAGATGAACGGAGCAAAGTACAGAGAGATTCTTGATGAAAACCTGCTCGAGAGCACTCAGGACCTCAGACTGGGGGTGAAGGTTCACCTTCCAACAGGACAACGTTCCCTAAGCACACAGCCAAGACAATGCAGGAGTGGCTTCAGAACAAGTCTCTGAATGTCCTTGAGTAGCCCAACCAGAGCCCGACTTGAACCCAATGGAACATCTCTGGAGGGACCGGAAAATAGCTGTGCAGCAACACTCCCCATCTAACCTGACAGACCTTGAGAGGATGTGCAGAGAAGAATGGGAGAAACTCCCCAAATACAGGTGTGCCAAGCTTGTAGTGTCATACCCAAGAAGACTCGATGCTGTAATCGCTGCCAAAGGTGCTTCAACAAAGTAGAGTAAACAGTCTGAATACTTATGTAAATGTGTTATTTCAGTTTTTTATTTTTAAATAAATTGGCAACAATTTCTGCAAACCTGTTTTTACTTTGTCATTATGGGGTATTGTATGTAGATTGATGAGGGGGGGAAAACAATTGAATCAATTTTAGAATAAGGCTGTAACTTAACAATGTGGAAAAAGTCAAGGGGTCTGCCGAATGCACTGTACATTGAGTGTATGACCTCTTCCTAAATATTTACACAAAATTAAATAATTCATTTTGCGTATGGTTTCCTAGAAACGAGGGTGGCTCAACTTACCCACTCTCCCCTATATACAGTATAAGATTTTTGGGGATGGGCACTAAAGTACTTAAATGATAGATTTTTTAAAAACTGGTTCCCGGATCTCCTGGTCTGACAAACACAACTGTAGCTCGGCCACCTTCCACCACAGATGCGTAAAGCCGGCAGATGCAGTGGAATGAGATGCAGCCCATGCAACAAAAAAACATCTCTCTAGTTGAAACAGTCTTGTGACATGCATGAGACCCGGTTTGAACTCAGCCAGTCATGAGCTTGGTTGTGTTCCCCCGGCTCAGACGTTGTATGCATCAACCAATGGTTGCGTGCCACATTATTGACTGGCAGATTGCTATAACATATGTGGTTAGCTGATACATAAAATACCTATCCAGGCTTTGTAAGATCTGGCAGGCGTCGGCAACGCCTGGGCTGAGGAACGCGCTCCTTGTTTCTTTGGCTACTTGCGTGTTTGGCAGTCTGACATCCTTTCAAACAATTTCAGGGAAGTTATTCTGTTTAGGTAAATGATCTTATCACAGCTGTTTCTTTGGCAGCTTTTCTTTTTAATTTGATTTGACTTCATTCTATTTCAGGCAACTGTGGCACCACTACCCCGTACATGAGACCTGCCTATCCCACCAAGACCTTCCCCAACCACTACACCATTGTGACTGTAAGGGTCTCGCTCCTCTTAGTTTATATGTAACCAGTCAGGCATCAGTTACTTTGGTAAAGTATTGTATACACAACTTGTTTATTTGAAAATTGCTTCACTCTTTGGAATCCACTTTTCTTTTCTTTTTTTAAATCACCTTATCCATCTTAGTACAGTCACTTACCACGAATGATCCCCCCCAAAAACTCCTCTAGTGGCTTGATGGCTCGCACATGCTGCTTCTGATGAGAAACTGTGGTTCGAATGTGCAACTCTGGGCAGTGATTTTTAGCTCTACTGGTTTACCCAACCCTTTCAGTTAACCACCAGACACGCAGTGTTGTGGCTCCGTGTGATGAAATGATGAAGTCAGTTCAACGGTAGATGTAAAAATAAAGAGGACAAGCCCACTTAGCCCTGCAGCTGTCAAAGCACCGGGTGTGTAAACCGCTGTGTGTGTTACTCCCACAGGGCCTCTACCCAGAGTCCCATGGGATCGTGGACAACAAGATGTACGATGTGACCCGCAACGCCTCCTTCAGTCTGAAAGTGGCAGAGAAATTCAACGCCAAATGGTACCAAGGAGAACCAGTGAGTGAATACATTGGAATACGAAAAAAAACGGCAAACATTGGGTGTTAATTACATTTGTTTATTGGTACAGCTTATTGTTTTTAGCAATGTGGCCCTAGTGTTTTGTGAAATTGAACTTGTGACCTGAAGAGGGGGGCTTGGGATGACATGCGTACTCTTAGACAAGGAGCCACAGACAGGGATTAGTGAACTTTTCCTCTGCAAAACATGGAGCTGGAAAAATGGATGAGGAAGATGAATGTTATTGAGGAAGTTTCCCTGAACTACAGTTCCCCTGTACTGTGTTTACTAAAAACCCTAATGATAGGACATAATGACATTACAGAACTGTGCCAAATAATAACATTCTGTATACTTATTGCACACATGTAAACATCGACTGAGAAATACCAACTGACGAGGAGAAAATGGCGCTCATACAAAGTCTCAGCCTTGTCACAAAACACACTGGATATAATGATATATAAAGTATTGAGTGAGAACAGTAGTTATGGGTCTTTGATCATGATGCACTCTAATGAGCTTTCTATGAAAAAAGTGTGTTAGGTAGTTGTTTTCAGTGACAGTTCTCCTCTTTATCTCTCTGAGGTGGCCGAATTGCTCAGCTCCACATAATAGCACATTTTATTTGTAACATGTGCCGAATACAACAGGTGTAGGTAGACCTTACAGTGAAATGCTTACTTACAAGCCCTTAACCAACAATGCAGTTTTGAAAATAAACAAAAGTAACAAATAATTAAAGAGTGGCGGTAAAATAACAGTATATACCCTACAGGGGGTACCGGTACAGAGTCAATGTACATGTAGGTAATATGTACATGAAGGTAGAGTTAAAGTGACTATGTATAGATAATAAACAGAGAGTAGCAGCAGAGTAAAAGAGGGGCTGGGGGGTAGCCATTTGATTAGCTGTTCAGGAGTCTTATGGCTTTAGGGTAGAAGCTGTTAAGAAGCCTTTTGGACCTAGACTTGGCGCTCTGGTACCGCTTGCCGTGCGGTAGCAGAGAGAACATCCCCGTGTTGAGGATCAGTGTGGCGGATGTGTTGTTACCTACCCTTTTCACCTGGGGGCGGCCTGTCGGGAAGTCCAGGATACAGTTGTAGAGGGAGGTGTTTAGTCCCAGGGTCCTAAGCTTAGTGATGAGCTTTGAGGGCACTATGGTGTTGAACGCTGAGCTGTTGTCAATGAATAGCATTCTACCATAGGTGTTCCTTTTGTCCAGGTGGGAAAGGGCAGTGTGGAGTGCAATAGAGATTGCATCATCTGTGGATCTGTTGGGGCGGTATGCAAATTGGAGTGGGTCTAGGGTTTCTGGGATAATGGTGTTGATGTGAGCCATGACCAGCCTTTCAAAGCACTTCATGGCTACAGACGTGARYGCTACGGGTCGGTAGTCATTTAGGCAGGTTAACTTAGTGTTCTTGGGCACAGGGACTATGGTGGTYTGCTTGAAACATGTTGGTATTACAGAGTCGGTCAGGGACAGGTAGAAAATGTCAGTGAAGACACTTGCCAGTTGGTCAGGGTATGCTCGGAGTACTCGTTCTGGTAATCCGTCTGGCCCTGTTGCCTTGTGCATGTTGACCTGTTTTAAAAGGTCTTACTCACATCGGCTACGGAGAACGTGATCACACAGTAGTCAGGAACATCTGATGCTGTCATGCATGTTTCAGTGTCGCTTGCTTTGATGCGAGCATAGAAGTAATTTAGCTTGTCTAGTAGGCCCGTTTCACTGGGCAGCTCGCGGCTGTGCTTCCAAGGTGACATTCCCAAATGAATATCGCCCGTCGTACTCACCCCGGTCATCATGAAGTGCTTCGAGAGGCTGGTCATGGCCCACAAAGGCCAGCATGCTAGGCACACTGGACCCACTCCAATTTGCCTACTGGTCTAACAGATACACAGAAGATTACATTTCCATCGCTATTCACACAGCCGTAACTGTACAAGAGGAACACCTATGTGAGAATGCTGTTCATTGACCACAGCATTCAACACTATTGTTCCCTCCAAGCACGGATCCTGGACTTCCTGATGGGCAGACCATAGGCTGTGAGGATTGTGTCCTCAGTTCTCTGCTGTATTCCCTGTTCACCTATGACTGCGTGGCTTTGCACAACACCAACTCCATCAAGTTTGCAGACGACACCATGGTTCTAGGCCTGACAGCCAACAACGACAAGTCAGCCAATAGGGTGGAGGTAATTGAACTGGCATTGTGGCGGGACAACAACCTCTCCCTCAACATCAGCAAAGTAAATGAGTTAAATGTTAACTACAGGAAGTAGAAGAGGGAACATCCACATCAACGGGACTGCAGTAGAGAGAGTCAGCAGATTTAAGTTCCACTGCATCCACATCATCGAGGACTTGACATGGACCAGCACCACCACTCTTGTCAAGAGGGTGCAACATTGTCTCTTCTACTTAAGGCGGCTGAAGACATTCGACATGCCACACCGGGTCCTCTCCAAATACTACTGCTGCACCATCGAGCGCGTCCTAAGCGGTTGCATCACGGCCAGGTACGGGAATCGCTCCGTCCACAACCGCAAGGCCCTCCAGCATGTGGTGAAGACGGCACAGTACATCACTGGGACCGTGCTCCCACCCATCCAGGAGATCTACTCGAAGCGGTGCCTGAGGAAGGCCACAGCATCATGAAGGACCCCACACACCCCAGCCACAAGCTGTCCACTCCCTTACTGTTGGGCAGACAGTATCAGAGCAAGAGGTCTGATACCAACCAGCTCAGAGACAGTTTCTATCTACAAGCCATCAGACTGCTGAACACTTGAACTGGACTTGACCACCTGCTCCGATTCTCCGCACCTTAGCACACATGCACTCACGCAATCACACAGACGTACACTCGCATACAGTGCATTTGGAAAGTATTCAGACCCCTTGACTTTTTCCACATTTTGTTTTGTTGCAGCTTTATTCTAAAATGGAATAAATTGTTTTTTACCCTCATCAATCTACACACAATAAACCATAATGACAAAGCAAAAACCAGTTTTAGATTTTTTTGCAAGTGTATTAAAAATAAACAGAAATTTACACATTTACATAAGTATTCAGACCCTTTACTCAGTACTTTGTTGAAGCGCCTTTGGCAGCGATTACAGCCTCGAGTCTTCTTGGGTTTGCCGCTAAAAGCTTGGCATACCTGTATTTGGGTAGTTTCTCCCATTCTTCTCTGCAGATCCTCTCAAGCTCTGTCAGGTTGGATGGGGAGCGTCGCTGCACAGCTATTTTCAAGTCTCTCCAAAGATGTTCGATTGGGTTCAAGTCTGGGCTCTGGCTGGGCCACTCCAGGACATTCAGAGACTTGTCCCAAAGCCACTCCTGYGTTGTCTCTGCTGTGTGCTTAGGGTCTTTGTCCTGTTGGAAGGTGAACCTTCACCCCAGTCTGAGGTCCTGAGCGCTTTGGAGCAGGTTTTCATCAAGGATCTCTCTGTACTTTGCTCCGTTCATCTTTCCCTCGATCCTTACTAGTCTCCCCGCTGAAAAACATCCCCACAGCATGATGCCGCCACCACCATGCTTCACCGTAGGCATTCAGGCCAAAGACTTCAGTCTTGGTGCCTTTTGGCAAACTACAAGCGGGCTGTCATGTGCCTTTTACGGGGGAGTGGCTTCGTCTGGCCACTCTACCATAAAGGCCTGATTTGGTGGAGTGCTGCAGAGATGGTTGTTCTATTGGAAGGTTCTACCATCTCCACAGAGGAAATCTGGTGCTCTGTCAGAGTGACCATTGGGTTTTTGGTCACTTCCCTGACCAAGGCGCCTCTCCCCCGATTGCAGTTTGGCCAGGCGGCCAGCTCAAGGAAGAGTCTGAGTGGTTCCAAACTTCTTCCATTTAAGAATGATGGAGGCCGCTGTGTTCTTGCGGACCTTCAATGCTGCAGAAATGTTTTGGTATTGTTCCCCAGACACAATCCTGAAGCGATAGGAACTGCAAGCAAGTGCCTTAGAAATCTAGATCCACATAGAAAACCCATTGAAAGGAGAGTGACCTCAAAAAAAGAAATCCTGGATGGTTTATCCTCGGGGTTTCGCCTGCCAAATAAGTTCTGTTATACTCACAGACATAATTTTAACAGTTTTAGGAACTTTAGTGTTTTCTATCCAAATATATGCATATCCTAGCTTCTGGGCCTGAGTAGCAGGCAGTTTACTTTGGGCACACTTTTCATCTCGTTGTGAAAATAGCGCCCCCTAGCCTTAAGAGGATATTTAAGGCAATTGAGACATGGTTTGTGTATGCCATTCTGAGGGTGAATGGACAAGACAAAATATTTAAGTGCCTTTGAACGGGGAAAGGTAGTAGGTGCCAGGCGCACCGGTTTGAGTGTGTCAGGAACGCCAAAGTTGCTGGGATTTTCATGCTCAACAGTTTCCCGTGTGTATCAAGAATGGTCCACCACCCAAAGGACAACCAGCCAACTTGACATAACCATGGGAAGCATTGGAGTCAACATGGGCCAGCACCCCTATGGAATGCTTTCAACATCTTGTAGAGTCCATACCTTGACAGATTGAGGCTGTTCTGAGGGCAAAAGTGGGTGCAACTCAATATTAGGAATGTGTTGCTAAGGTTTTGTACTCTGTGTGTGTGTGTATATACATTCATGCTCACACACATTGCAACTGCTGCTACCAGACTCTTATTATCATTGCTAAATACTGAATAATTAAAATAAAATAAATCCCAAAATGTTCCCCAAAACACGTGTAAATATTGGACTATGAAATTGTGCCCTCCTGTAGTATACTTATGCTCAAATGTTTGTTATATTCTACTGAGCCAGTTACGTTATGTTTGTATCATCTTTTATTATTTCTTGTTGTTGCATTGTCGAGAAGGACCTTGCGAGTAAACATTTTGCTGGACGGTGTACAGTATACCACGTGTGTATCCATATGACTAATACAACTTGAAACATGCTCATGACTATAATTAGCCATGTGTGAACGCGGTCAGGAAGATTACCATAAATAGTGTTATTGATTAACATATACAGTAAGTAGGCCAATTCTATATCACTCGTTAGGAAAAATCTTAAGCTGTAATGGATAGTACTGCTTGGTCTGATCAAATGAACATCATTTAATGATATACAGTATGTAATGAACCATATGTAGGTCAGTTTTGATACGTTTATTGGGGGRAAAAATCTTTAGCTTAATGGATTAGGTATTGCTTATTTTGATGTATTAGAATGAATGAGAAATTAGCTGTGTATAGGACTCTGATGCTCTTTTGACTACAATTTCACCTCTACTATCTCCCTCGCACTCTTGCTCTCTCTGTAGCTTTGGCTCACTGCCATGTACAATAAGATGAAGTCAGCCACATTCTTCTGGCCGGGTGCTGATGTGGCCATCAACGGAAGATTCCCCGACTTCTGGAAGAATTATGACAGGTGAGAGACTTGCATAATGATATGTCCTGTTTGTGGGCACAATAAAGAGGAGTATCTAATAAGATAGCTAATGATCCTATAACGAATACCATTTTTTAATTTTTTTTATATATAAATTATGAATGTTATTTGGAGCATTTTTCTGCAATGTAGTGTGTTCAAGCTATCCATAGTGATACTAAGAATAATAGTGTTTCTTTCTACCAGGAACATCCCATTCGAGGAGAGAATCTCAACCATATTTCAATGGCTGAATTTGCCTCAAGGGGAAAGGTATATTATGCATCTCATAACCATTATATACTGTAATCCTAATTTTGAAGGACAGACCAAACACTTACATCTTTTGAGAGGACTCTTTTACCCGAGTGTGTAATGTGTCCTTTTTTTTTTTTCTCGTAGGCCTGATTTCTACACTCTGTACCTGGAGGAACCAGACTCTGCTGGCCATCGATACGGACCAATGAGCAGTCAGGTAGGATCCAGCTCTACTCATTAAACCGACCAATCCATTGAGGAAGTAATTCATAACCAATCAAAACAGGCCCAGCAAAGGCACCCTCTGTGCTGTCTGAAACAACAGGTTTTCAGGGGAAATGGAAAGAAAGCCTGTGTGTCGCCTTTGTCGTAACCTAACATAGCAGGCGTTCTGAGCAGCGTTTTCTTTCTGGTCCTTAAGAGAAAAAAAATACTATTGGGGGAGGTTATCTTTTGCACCGTTGTACCAATCCAGTAAATGTGGAGGAGGAGTTAAATGGGAAGTCGCGGTTATCTTTGGACTTCCACTTTTGGACTTAACAAGGCGACACTCCATCTTAACTCCATCTCAACGTATGAGAGTTGTTTGCCCTCACGTGTGTGCTCCTCGTGCCATGTCCCAAAAGTTCACAAATAGACTGCAAAATAACCCCATCTGTTGCATTTTCAGAGTGCGCTTCTGAACACTGTATGCTGGAAAAACTCGGTTTGTTATTTTAACTAAAACATAACCAATCTTTGTTAATCATAAATACCGAACGTGTTTTTGCATGGATTCCACATCGCGCGTTAACTTTTACCAGCTAGGACCACTCTCTCTTGTCCCGGAATCTCGCTCCACGGTGGCTTTAGGCTTAAAAACAAACTGCTAACTGGTAGCCTCCGGGCCCAAACCCACCTGTCTCTCATGGCTTCGCTCACCCCTGGATGTACCACCTGCCAGTACCTGAGCCAGAGAGTCGCTGAGCTGGAGGGGAGAGTATCTGTCTTGCGCCAGATCAAGGGAGGACGAAGAACTCTGGACTCCATGGTTATACAAACCACCTCCAAAATCGACGACGTCACCTGCCCCTGGCTCGGCACCTCCACTTCTGGGAGCCTGTAACTGAGAAACTCCATTCGGTCCCTTAAATGAGCCATGGCCCAGACTAGGAGCTAAACCGAAGGGCCTGGTCTGTTCCACCCCTTCTACTCCGCCTCAGGAGCCTGGATTGCTGTCCGGGGAGGAAAGCACTCCAGGAAACGGAATCCATCAAATGTTTCGGAGGTGCTACAATTGGGGAGGAGATTCAAGTCCTGGAAGACCTGGAAGTGCATTCCAATCATACTGTACAGGGTCCCTCCGCTTATCTCTACTGCTGCCATCTCACCTTCTGCTACCTGGCGCTAGGATCTCTGACCTAATTCCATGCTACCGCTACTTATTAGCAAGCACTCCGCCGCTTCAAATGTCATTGTCCATGTTGGGTCAAATGACATTAAACTCCAGCAGTCAGAGAAATTGAGAAGACGATTTTTTAAAACATTGATAAATACGCTGCTGGAATCTGGGAAGCAGTGTGTGTTTCTCGTCCATTTCCATCCCCACGCTACACGGATATGGTTTTTAGTCGTATTCGCAATTACACACCTGGCTTAAGGGATACTGCTGCACGATGGGAATTCTTTGTGGATAACTTTGCAGCTTTTACAGACCGACCAGTTTATTCTTCGGGACAATTTACATCTTAACAGGTATGGCTCCAGCATCCTCTCCACCAACATGTCTCTTACTCTTGCCTCATGTAGAGCCTTTGATACCTGACGTTGTGTATTCTCGGGGTTGACTTTTGTTTGTACGCTCCCCTCAGACTATGTTCAATGCTCCTCTCCCAGTTTCATTAATTAGTTCCTCAATTGCAAATATGGAACAAACTACAGTTAACAACCTTTCTGCAATTTCCTAGATTAATGTCCAATCACCGTATGCGAATACTACTCACATGCAAGAGTATTGTTAGTAGTAATCTTGTCCCCATAAAATTGAGCTCTGTCAATAGCTCGAAAATGGTTTATTGCTCATCCAGTGCACTTCAGGTGCTACCTTGGATACTCCATCTGATATGAATTCCCGTAGCCAATGGTAATGGAATAATTCATTTGAATGCTAGAAGCCTGATCCAAAAGTTGACTTATTGAAATTTTGGTCTCACAATCAAATGTTGACTTCTGATTGTATCTGAATCGTGGCTGTGTGATTCTGTGCCAGATTCAGATGTTCAGTTGATTGGATACAATATTTATAGAACTGATAGAGTTGGTAGAAGGTGGTGGTATGTGCATTTATGTTAAATGCTGCTTAAATGTTTCTGTGTCCATATCCACCTCTGTCTCAAAGCAATATGAATGTCTAGTTTTAAACGTGGTACTGGTATAATGCTCATTTAACTCTAGCAGGGTATATTGCCCCCCTCAGCTCCTCCTGTACTCTATGCAAATTATCTGAATACTGTCTAATTATGCAAACTCTGAATTACTGATTGTGGAGATTTTAAACCTGGATTGGCTCTCACCAGTATCCGATAAATTAAAAGGCATTTGTACTGAGCTAAATCTAACTCAGCTGATAACTAAACCAACCCGTCCCAACTTTAAGAACCCATAAAATCCACCTCTACTAGACATTATTCTAACAAATACCCCCATAAATACACCGCCATGTGGGTTTTTGCAAATGATATCAGTGACCACTGCCCTATTGCTTGTATTAGAGATACCAGGCTGAAACACTCTGATCCCTGTATAATCTCTAAGAGAAATTATAAACATTCTCACAGCAAGCTTTTATCCTTGACTTATATCACTCTGAGCTTTTATCCACTTGCTGCTTTCTGGACCCCGTTTTAGCCCTTGCTTTTTTCTTCTATTGTTACCTCTATGTCTGATAAACATGCCCCGCTTAGAATCACAGAGTAAGAAACCGAACCAGTTCTTGGTTCTCTCCTGAATTGTCAGGTCTTTCCTGCAAAGAATCGGGCCTGGGCCTTGCGAGGAAACATACTCCAGCTGAGTGGCTGTTTTTTAGCATTGAGAAATTAAATGTACTGCAGCTGTCAAAAGGCAAAATCAAATACTTCCTTAATGGCTGATGCAGATTCTGCAGGAGATTGCAAAATTCTGGAAAACGTTAATTCACTGAACGAGGGGAATCTGCTGTTTTCTCTCCTAAGCAAAATTACCTCAGACTCTGTATTCTAACTGAAAAAAATGATATTTTGATGCTTTTTAATAAGCATTTCATCTCTGCTGTGTTTTTATTTGAAAGGAAAAGTGGACTTTGTGGTACTGGCCAGTTAGTTGATTTTCGTCTTGCTTTTCAACCGTTACTCCTGAAAAATGCGACCCTGTTTTTAGTTTCCAAGAAAAATACATGAAGCAGAGTTCTATTGCCCTGGTGCCATTGATACTAAAATCCTTAGGCGCTGACAATTTAGACCCGTACTGTACTTAAGGTGTGCTGCACCTATTTTTGCTGTTCAGTAACACACATTTTTAATCTAACATTAAGCACAGAAATATCCCTAAGGTTGGAAAGCAGCTTTGTTCTGCCATTACTAAGAGGGTGACGGTAGTGATTGTAACTATCGACCCATCTCTAGCTCCCTTGTCTGGTAAAGTTCTAGAATCTATAGTCAACAAACAGTTACAATCTTTTCTTTCTGCTAACAGTATTCTTAGTACCAATCAATCTGGTTTTAGATCTAACACAGTACCAATCGCCACTATGCGTTGTAAATGAATCGCAAATGCCTTAGACTAGAAAGCCACTGTGCTGCGTTGTTTGTAGATTTGTCAAAAGCTTTGACACTGTAGACCATTGCTATCCTTTTGAGTAAGCTCATCTATAGGACTGGCACTGATGCCTGCCGATGGTTTATGTGACTACTTTAAAGATAGAACTCAAGCCGTCATGGCTCGATGGGGTCAAGTCTGACCCCTTACAGTTACTTAAAGGGTCCCTCAGGTTCCATAATTGCCCACTATTGTTCTACTTTATATAAACAACCTTGTGATGATCAATATTGTAAATCCATTTATATTGCAAGATGACACAGTGATTACTCTTTGCTCCAACAGCGACCAAGCTTTAATGCAGTTGGAGTCTGATTTTAGGATACTCAGGGTCTCTTTTTACAGCTTAACTTGTTTTAAACGCTAAGAAAACAATGTCAGTTTTTTTTCTAGGTCTAAAACTCTCAGTTAGAAACACGTTTGTAATACACTAGCTTGGATGGTACCAAATCAATAAGTCTCTGCATATAAATACTTAGGGTATGTTAGATGATAGCCTTCTTTTTAAAAACATGTTACTGGAATGGAGAAAAAAGTCAAATTCAAGATTAGGATTCCTTTACAGAAACAGGGCTTGTCTGTCCTCTTAAATAGGAAAAAAATTGTGCAGGCTACTTTTATGTCCGTTTTAGATGTATGTGATATTATCTATATGCATGCATCGGCAAACACAATTAAAACCACTGATGCATTTACCATTGTCACTCAGGTTTATACCGGGTGATAGTTACAGAACTCATCAACTGTATCCTATATTCAACATGTGGGTTGGGTCTCTATCTGTGAGGCGAGAGCAACATGCTCTCTTGTTTATTTATAAAGCCTCTATTTAAAACTACTCCATATAATCATCATTAATTTCCACAAGATGTACTAATTTTAAAACCAGAATCACAATGTGGATTACATTTAGAGACTCCTGCGGTCTCACAGAGTTGGTAGGACTGCCTTCATTCCTTTGCACCTTATTCATGAACAAACTGCAGATCCAACTTAAGTTAGACACTCTGTGTCCCTTGCCCATTTTAAAATGCTTATGAGGAATCATATGATGTTGTCTGTGATTGTTTTCTGTTGAATTGTGTATGTTTTGAAATGTCTTGTCTGTTATGTCTAAAACTGACATGTCAACATGTTACACAGGCACAGCCCGTAAAGACATCCAGGTCTCAGCTGTTTTCCCTGTTAAAATAAAGATTTAAAAAATAAATAAACTCCTCCTCCACATTTACTGGATTGGTACAACGGTGCAAAAGATAACCTCCCCCAATAGTATTTTTTTTCTCTTAAGGACCAGAAAGAAAACGCTGCTCAGAACGCCTGCTATGTTAGGTTACGACAAAGGCGACACAGTGACATCAGTCAAAACAAGACATGTTATCAAGAACAARATAAAAACTATCTGAAATTAGCCACCTACGATTCCCCACATTGTAGTTTCTTGTCAATTGTTGCTTGCTATCTGGAATCACAACAACACCTAGCCTCCAGAATCACAACAACATATGGCCTTCTTCCCCATTTGAAGCGTGCACATTGTTTTTGTGACATTGTTAGCTAACCCGTCTATAACGTGTTGTTGTGTTCTATGTTGTTATTAGTCTTGTATGTATCCGTCACCACAAAAAGTTCCCCCTCGGCCCGCATAAAAAATAGTACAGTTTACTAAAGAATACTATCGTACTTCCAATTGAAATCTGTAGTAAACTGTAGAATTCTATACTCCACACTAGTGTCCCTCGATCGTATAGTCCTTCTATAGAATTTTGCAGTATCCTGGAGAATACTATACTACACACTGTAGTATCCCTCGATCATGTAGTTTAGTATCCATCGATCTGAGCCTCCCACTCTTTCTAGAAGGCCAGCATCCCGGAGTCGCCTCTTCACTGTTGACTATGAGACTTGTGTTTTGCGGGTACTATTTAATGAAGCTGCCAGTTGAGGACTTGTGAGGAGTCTGTTTCTCAAACTAGACACTAGAGCAGGGCGGTATACCGTATTTTATGATATACCGGTATTGATGCAGGGACCGGTTTGGGTTTTTACTTTAATTTCTATACCGGTATTTGAATGTTTGGTTTGTTAAATGTGATATGCCATGGGTAATGTCAATTTTTATAGTTTACTTCACTACTTGAGTCATCTCTCTCCGCTCTTTCGCTCCGTGCCACTTTCTACACAGGCCTAGCCCCGCCCCCTGTCACTCAAGGTGCGCATTTGATGTTCCTCAACCAAGAGACACTTGCGTTCAGTCTGCATGGTCAACGCAGCACATGCAACAATGTTGATGACAATAATGCTGTTTTCACTTTGCTTCTTAATATAAATCCACTAGTGTTCTATAATGACACTGTTAGTTTGTGTTTCTTACATCAGCAAACAACTAGTTTGTCTTTTCTTAGCAAGTTGCCCTAAATCTTGTGAGATGCTAATTGTTAGCCGCTAATGCTAATGCTAATAGCTAGCTAATAAATGTACTGAGTCAGAGCAAACGTAGCTAGCTAATACAGCCTGATAATACCAGTGATGGTGTAGACCTAAATCAGCATGTTGTTTGTGCAACAGTATCTTCTAAATCAAAGAGGAATATGCAAAGCAAGAATATGTTAGCTACATGAAGTAGCTAAGAGAACATGCAATGTAGCCAAAGATTATAGGATCCCCTAGGAAACACTTATCAACACTTTAGTTCCTACCCTGTCACAATAACTCCTCCCTGGCACTTTCATTTGTTGTCATCTCAATCAACACTATTCAAAATGCCCACTATTATATTCTAACTATAGAATTGCAAAAGTCATTCTATTTCCATGATTCCAACAGTTTTGCTCTAATTCACAAGTCAAATTGCAGTTGCAAGATTTGGTTTAAAATAAGTCCTAGATTATTTGCCCATATCGTGCAGCCCTACATGACAGTGTGAAAATGATCTCAATTGAGCAGTGGTGTAAAGTACGTATGTAAAAATACTTTCAAGTACTACTTAAGTCTTTTTATTTCTTTGTATCTGTACTTTACTTTACTATTTTTATTTTTGACAACTTTTACTCCACTACATTCCTCAAGAAAATACTGTACTTTTTACTCCATACATTTTCCCTGACACTTAAAAGTACTCGTTACATTTTGAATGCTTAGCAGGACAGGAAAATGTTCCAATTCGCGCACTTGTCAAGAGAACATCCCTGGTCATCTACTGCCTCTGATCTGGAGGACTCACTAAACACAAATGCTTTGTTTGTAAATTAGGTCTGAGTRTTGGAGTGTGCCCCTGGCTATACGTMAATAAAAACAAGACAATGGTGTGATCTGATTAATTATTTATAGTTTTTACTTTTGATACTTAAGTACATTTTTATCAATTACATTTACTTTTGATACTTAAGTATATTTAAAACCAAATACTTAACTTTTACTCAAGTAGTATTTTCCTGGGTGACATTTACTTGAGTAATTTTCTATTAACATATCTTTGCTTTTACTCAAGTATGACAATTTGGTACTTTTTCCACCACTGCAAATGAGTTCAGGAAATGCAGAAATGATAAGTGCAGAAATTTGTTTTGGTTGAAGTTAGGGCTGTGCGATATGGCCTAAAAGTAATATCTCAACAACAACAAACATTTATCGTGAATCGTCCAAAAATCTCAATTTCTTGTTTTTCTCTAAACAAATCAAAAAAGGCCATGACATAATTCTTAATTGAATTTTCTTTATTAAAATTTAAAAAATATACAAAGCCTCGAGGCCTATTTGTGCAAAACAAATGAACTCCACACATCTATTCTATTTTTTAGGAATGTTTGACTACTAGCTGTTTGAATTAGTCATTTATATAATAATTTTGTTTGAAAATGTTAATTTGTTATGATTAAAACAGCCTGTGGTTATTTGCTTTTGGATTGGCAGACCATAGATCGGCTGTTGTGGAAAAATAAGAAACACTAGCCAGCTTCTCTGCGACTCTTTCGCGTGTAGCAGTGTATAATCGCAGCAGGGCTTCGTCCGTGAAATACTTGCGGCTTGGCAGTTGATATGTGGTCAACTGTACCTAGCAGCTTTTTAAAGCCTGGCTTTTCTGCTGTAAAGATTGGGACTATATATTTCGCTATGTAATAGGTCACTGCATCCGTTATCTCCTTCCACCTCAAACTTTTCTTGTAATAAGGGATTACGTTTGAAAAGGATGCGGCTATGGTTGTCTTTTAGCAGACGTTTTGGGAATCGGCGACTGGAATCGGAAWTGCTTACACGGAACCCAAACCGGCTGCGCGCGTGCGCTATCGTGCATACATTTTTTTTWATTATCTCGCTACACCAAACGCGATCACAACAAGCAGGTTAAAATATCAAAACGAACTCTGAACCAATGACATTAATTTGGGGACAGGTCGAAAAGCATTAAACGTGTATGGCAATTTAGCTAGTTAGCTTGCACTTGCTAGCTAATTTGTCCTATTTAGCTAGCTTGCTGTTGCTAGCTAATTTGTCCTGGGATATAAACATTGAGTTGTTATTTTACATGAAATGCACAAGGTCCTCTACTCCGACAATTACTCCACACATAAAACGGCCAACCGAATCGTTTCTAGTCATCTCTCCTCCCAGGCTTTTTCATCTTTGAATWTATATGGTGATTGGCATCTACACTTTCATAGTATTACCACGACGACCGGCAAAACATTTTGTYTTTCAATCACCCACGTGGGTATAACCAATGAGGAGATGGCACATGGGTGCCTGCATCTATAAACCAATGAGGAGATGGGAGAGGCAGGACTTGCAGCGCGATCTGCGTCAGAAATAGGAATGACTTCTATTTTAGCCCTTGGCAACGCAGATGCTTGTTGGCGTGCACGAGCAGTGTGGGTGCAGTAATTGAATAACATGGATTTCTAAATTTATTTTGCGACGTGTCTGGTCAGCATGTTAGTCTCACGCATTCCTCCCATTTCACTGCGTGTTTCAGCTGCAGGTGATGGAAGAGGTTGGTTGTGTTGCTTTTCGTAGCAATTGTCTTTCGACACACAGGACATTCGTTTGCTGAATATCACACCTCTTAAACTTGAACCACTTCCATATTACTGAAAAAACATTGCTGCCCTTTTTGGGGGTGATTTCATCCTCAAGAGATGCTGARCTGCAAGCATTTCGCTACACTCGCATTAACATCTGCTGTATTAACATCTGTGTATGTGACCAATAACATTTGATTTGATTTGAGCTGGCTTCCTCACTTTCGATTTTGGTGGAACTCTTACCGCCGCTACACTTCTCCGGCGTGGTTACGATTTGTGAAAGGCTGTCTAAGCTTGTGATGGTGGACAACCTCTGCACGTGTTGGCACGCAATTAGGACATGATTCAACATTGGGCTGACAGAGAAGAGACAGTGAAATGCTGCATTTGTAAAACGTTACAACATTATAACAGAACCTCAATTCTTGCGATAGAGGCTTTTTCCATATCGCACTAAAACATAAACTCGAATATATCGGGGGGGGAAAAACTCGATATATCGCCCAGCCCTAGTTCAAGTTGATTTGAATAGTATAAAACAATCATAATGGAGAAAGACTCATTGAAATCACTTAGAATGTATGTGTTGCCACCCTAGGATCACTCACTACTCGTAAAGCAAATGTAGAACTTTTATTATTAAAAAACTAAAATACCGTCCAATGTTTTTAAAATACTGTGATATAATATTTTGGCCATATCGCCCAGCCCTACTAGACACTCTAATGTACTTGTCCTCTTGGTCAGTTGTGCACCGGGGCCTCCCACTCCTCTTTTTTTTCTGGTTAGAGACAGTTTGTGTTCTGTGAAGGGAGTAGTACACAGCGTTGTACGAGATCTTCAGTTTTCTTGGCAATTTCTCGCATGGAATAGCCTTAATTTCTCAGAACAAGAATAGACTGACGAGTTTCAGAAGAAAGTCTTTGTTTCTGGCCATTTTGAGCCTGTAATCGAGCCCACAAATGCTGATGCTCCCTCCAGATACTCAACTAGTCTAAAGAAGACCAGTTTTATTGCTTCTTTAATCAGAAGAACAGTTTTCAGCTGTGCTAACATACTTGCAAAAGAGTGTTCTAATGATCAATTAGCCTTTTAAAATGAGCTTGGAATAGCTAACACAACGTGCCATTGGAACACAGGAGTCATGGTTGCTGATAATGGGCCTCTGTACGCCTATGTAGATATTCCATCTGCCATTTCCAGCTACAATAGTCATTTACAACATTAATAGTGGCCTCACTGTATTTCTGATCAATTTTATGTTATTTTAATGGACAAAAAAATTGCTTTTCTTTCAAAAACAAGGACATTTTGAAGTGACCCCAAACATTTGAACGGTAGTGTATGTCCATTTTACTGTGGTTAAAATTCATTAAAATGTTGATGGTAGTATGATAAACTAAAGAAAGTATACATTTATCAAGTTTGACATTTCTATGTTAGCTTTTTGAAAATACTAATTAATGGACCAAAATGCTAACTCAAAATGGATAGGTAGATKCAAAAATGTCATTTCAGCCTGTGATGCCTGGCCTGTACAAGAGTACACCAAAATTACTTCTTAGATCAGTTACTTCCACTAGATACACGAAATGACCAAATGTATGTGGACGCCTGCTTGTCAAATGTTTAATTCCAAAATCATGGGCATTAATATGGAGTTGGTCCCTTTTGCTCCTATAACAGCCTCCACTCTTCTGGAAAGGCTTTCTATTAGACGGGGCTTGCTTCCATTCAGACACGAGCATTAATGAGATTGGGAACTGATGTTGGGCGATTTTTAGGCCTGGCTCTCAGTCGGGGTTCCAATTCATCCCAAAGGTGTTCCATGGGGTTGAGGTCCGGGCTCGGTGCAGGCCAGCCAAGTTCTTCCACACCGATCTTAACAAACCATTTCTGTATGGACCTCTCTTTGTGCACGGGGCATTGTCATGTTGAAACAGGAAAGGGCCTTCCCCAAACTGTTGCCACAAAGTTGGAAACCCAGAATTGTCTAGAATGTCATTGTATGCTGTAGCGTKAAGATTTCCCTTCACTGGAACTAAGGGGCCTAGCCAGAACCATGAAAAACAGCCCAGACCCGTACTTCAGCGGTTCCGTTCTGGTTACTTGTGTGGCCTACCACTTCACGGCTGAGCCGTTGTTGCTCCTAGACGTTTACACTTCACAATAACAGCACTTACAGTTGATCGGGGCAGCTCTAGCAGGGCAGAAATTTGAAGACTTGTTGGAAAGGTGGCATCCTATGACGGTGCCATATTGAAAGTCACTGAGCTCTTCAGTAAGGCCATTCTACTGCCAATGTTTGTCTATGGAGATTGCATGGCTGTGTGCTCGATTTTATACACCTGTCAGCAACGGTGTGGCTGAAATAGCCAAATCCACTATTTTGAAGGGGTGTCCACGTACTTTTATTTATTTATCATTGCAAAGGTTGGCTACTTTGAAGAATCTCAAATATAAAATAGATTATGATTTGTCTAACACTTTTTTGGTTACCACATGATTCCATATGTGTTATTTCATAGTTTTGATGTCTTCACTATTATTTTACAATGTGGGAAATAGTACAAATAAAGGAAAAACCCTTGAATAAGTAGGTGTTCTAAAACTTTTGACCAGTTGTATATATGCTTAATTTAGAGTTATTTATGCAACTATAGTTGTGATACAAACGTTAGGCTATATGTTTCGATTTTTTTTWAATACATTCTAAGGCTGCATGATGCAACTCCAATGCTGATTTGAAAAAAGTCACATGGAAGGCATGAGCTCTGCTTTGTTTGTTGCGTAGGCTGTACATACTTCATCCATCTGTCATTCCCAATTTGACAAGCACTTGATAATGCCTCGAATTTCCCAGCGGCATCCCCCTAGTGTGGCCGTAATGCCTTTCGCGGCCAATGGCCKCTGTGCCCTTGGGCTGAATATAATAATTATAATTCCCTTCTCGCGGCTGTTCCGAAGCACCTCTCACTCACTCAGCTGTGTAGTGCTAGGGCAAAAACCAAAATGTGCACCCYTTAGGGTCCCGAGGACCGAGTTTGGGAAACCCTGGCCTAGAACCTGTCTAACGTTTAGATGTTACAATTGTAATAAAAAAATTGCTAAGGTGTTGTCTCATCCGTTGCATTGCTCAGAACTGTTGACCCAACTCAATAGGTGGTCTGTCACGAACCTGTCTTATGTTCTGGTTGAGGTGTTCTCATTAAACAGTAATTGGCGTAATCTGGTAGTTTTGCCATTTTAGCTAACCCTAGTCTGCAGGTGTTATTACAATATACTAGTCATGTCCACAAAAACACTACAGTGAATACTAGTGTACTACAGTCAGATTCGCAAAAACACTACATTGAGTACTTTAAAAATGTTTTTACCTTAATTTATACAGGTTTTTCTCATTGAGATAATGTCTCTTTTCCAAGAGAGACCTGGTCCAATAGCAGCAGGGGAAGCATACTACAGTCATCCGCAAAAACACTACACCTAATACTACARTAGTCTGTAAAAGTCTGTAAAAACACTACAGTGAATACTGTAGTATATAAATATAATATACTATAGTATTTTTTTTTTCAGGTGGGAGAAAATAAATGTTATTTGAATTGAATGACTGTGTTTGCAGGTGATTGAGGCCCTGCTGAACGTAGACAGATTGTTGGGATTTCTAATGGACGGCCTGAAACAGAAGAACCTACACCACTGTGTCAACCTGGTGCTCCTGTCTGACCACGGTGAGCAGTGTTGCCACAACACACAGTCAGATCCCACTGTACACAGACAGTACTGTATTAGTCTGTGGTCACTGCGATCAAAAGTAGAATCAGCATCCTTAATTTATACACAGCATTCAGATTTAACGGTAGATACTGTAGGATGGGAAAGTGAATAGACTTATTCCTTGTGGCGCAAAGGGCCTCGGAAAGGAAAAGTACAGTACAGGACAAAAGCACTAGAAAACAATGTGGAAGCCAGGGAGGCGGAGGAAATGGACTCATTTAACGTCTTTTGACGTGAAAGATAAGTGTTGAAGTACTTCATTTTATGGCTCTGCTGTAAATCTGAAGGGATGCAATCGTGAGGATCTGCTACTACTCAACATGAAAGAGGTCTAGGGAAGAAGAGATGAAGTAAAGATTTTCCTCCATTCCTTAGTGAACCATAAAAACAATGAGCTCATATCGCAAGTCAGTATCTGCCAGGAGAATGATGACAAACATCCCTTAGCTATTATATAATGGCTACATTACTGTCCTCATAACCTAGTAATCCACTATCAAACTGGCTTATTGAGTCATTTAATTTACATGCAACAGCTTTTATTGTACTAGTAGCACAAATGACATAGCACTTAGCATCGTAGTCAATATTTGCATATTACCACAAGACCCACAATATTTTTGTAGAACTCTTCTATATTACCATATTGTTCTCTAAGCTATAGCCTCTGCTCTGGGGCCCTCCATTGTGGGGGGGAGTTTGAATGTTTACTGTCTGCCATACATACTCAGCCTTTGCTGAGACCTAGCACCTGATGCGTGGAAATCGCATGCCAGAGCAGAAACCGTTGAAAAACGAGGTCAGTGTGAACGTTGAAACACCATGACTGTGAGCTGAGCGTGAGGAAGCCAGGGAGGTTCACAGGGGAGAGGTCTGTGAAGAAGATGCACGCAACATCTGCATTACATGTGACGTGGCTAGTCTTGTAATTACGCATGTAAAGGATGAGCCGATAGCTGCTGGCCGCTCAACTGGCCTTGTAATAAGCTCCACGTTGCAGGGTTGTAATTTTGATGTTGGGTTTGTTGGTTGGTGGGTGATATACAGTATATGGGAATATCCTTTTATTTAGGCTTTTATTTATTTTTTGTCATGAAAAGGTTGTCGTTTTCACATCTGCTTTTGAAATTGATTGATTATGAAATGAGGATGGAATCCTAGTATCAATAGTCAGTGTAAACAATTTCAAGTATATAGTATGCTGACATACTGTATATGAACTTCCTCTGTTGCAGCTTTGTTCTCTCTCTGAAATCTGGTACAGATAAGACCGTGTAATTATGGTGCCGTTTGAAGTCCTATACTGTTGTTTCTCGTCCTCCATTTCACTCTGCTTGCTATTGCTCTGACTGCCCAGTTGCCAGGAACAACAATACAAACAACAGTGACTGTTTTTTTTTACTGTTGACCTGTGTGTGCGCATGTACTGTAATTGCAGGAATGGAGGAAGCGTCCTGCAAGAAGGCTGCATTCGTGAACTCGTACCAGGACAACGTGGATGACTTCACTGTTGTCCAAGGCCCTGCTGCACGAATCCGACCCAAGAGAGTCCCTGAAGACTTCTACTCCTGTGAGTTTTTGTTGATAACGTGTCACTTTCAACTGTCTTCCTGCCCTTACATTGCAATTCCATCCAGTGTTACAGCTGGTTCCAATTTGCTTCCTTCCACTTGGCCCTTACCCTTTGATGATATATAACAAGATGGTGCCGATAGACATGGTCACCCTGTTCATGGCTCCTAAGCAACTTTGCATTACGTATTGTTTTTTTGTGTTATTTCTCACCTTATTAGCTCAGAATGTCCTTTGCATTATTATATACAGCCAGAAATAACTTTTGGATATTAGAGCGGCGGTAACTCACCGGCATTTCGATCAGAAATATGACTTTCCTGAATTGGATTCTTCGTTCGTTCGTACCCCCCCCCCCCCAAGGCAATTCCACTTATCCCAGAGACTGCTCCAAGACAGCCGGCGGAGACGAGGTAGTCCGACTCTCACACCACCCACCGCTTCCGAGTATATTGGAATCGTATAGTAACCAAAAAAGTGTTAAACAAATCCAAATAAWTTTTTTTATAGTTGAGATTCTTCAAAGTAGCCACCCTTTGCCTTGATGACAGCTTTGCACACCCTTGGCATTCTCTCAACCAGCTTCAAGGAGTAGTCACCTGGAATGCATTTCAATTAACAGGTGTGCCTTGTTAAGTTAATTTGTGAAAATGACTTCCTCCTTAATGCGTTTGAGCCAGTCAGTTGTGGTGTGACAAGGTAGGGTTGGTATACAGAAGATAGCCCTATTTGGTAAAAGACCAAGTCCATATTATGGCAGGAACAGCTCAAATAAGCAAAGAGAAACGACAGTCCATCATTACTTTAAGACATGAAGGTCAATCAATCCGGAACATTTCAAGAACTTTGAARGTTTCTTCAAGTGCAGTCGCAAAATCCATCAAGCCCTATGATGAAACTGGCTCTCTTGAGGACCGCCACAGGAAATGAAGATCCAGAGTTATGTTGCAGAGGTTCAATTCATTATAGTTACCAGCCTCAGAAATTGCAGCCCAAATAAATGCTTCAAGGTTCAAGTAACACACATCTCAACATCAACTGTTCAGAGAAGTCTGCGTGAATCAGGCCTTCATGGTCAATTGCTGCAAAGAAACCACTACTAAAAGAGACTTGCTTGGGCCAAGAAACACGAGCAATGGACATTAGACCGGTGGAAATCTGTCCTTTGGTATGATGAGTCCAAATTTGAGATTTTTTGGTTCCAACTGCCGTGTTTTTGTGAGACGCAGAGTAGGTGAACCACGTGTGGTTCCCACCATGAAGCATAGAGGTGTGGGGGTGCTTTGTTGGTGACACTTTCTGTGATTTATTTCGAATTCACACTTAACCAACATGGCTACCACAGCATTCTKCAGCGATACGCCATCCCATCTGGTTTGCGCTATCATTTGTTTTTCAACAGGACAATGACCCAAAACACACCTCCAGGCTGTGTAAAGGCTATTTGACCAAGAAGGAGAGTGATGGAGTGCTGCATCAGGTGACCTGGCCTCCACAATCACCCGACCTCAACCCAAATTGAGATGATTTAGGATGAGTTGGACCGCAGAGTGAAGGAAAAGCAGCCAACAAGTGCTCAGGATATGTGGAAACTCTTTCAAGACTGTTGGAAAAGCATTCCAGGTGAAGAGAATACCAAGTGTGCAAAGCTGTCATCAAGGCAAAAGGTGGTTACTATGAAGAATCCCCAAAATGTAATATATTTTAATAGTTTAAACACTTTTTGGTTACTACATGATTTCATATGTGTTATTTCATAGTTTTGATGTCTTCACTATTATTCTACATTGTAGAAAAAAAGAGAAAAATAAAGAAAAATAAAGAAAAATCCTTTTGACTGGTACTGTATGTGGCAGGGACTCTAGACAATCGCGGATTATAAAGGGGAAAACCAGCCACATCGCGGACACTGACGTCCTCATCCCAGACAAGCTAAACACCTCCTTTGCCCGCTTCGAAGGAARCACAGTGCCGCCGATGCAGGCCACCACCCCTCTCGTGGATTGTGAGCTCTCGTTCTCTGTGCCGACGTGAGTCGGACATTTAAGCGTGTTAACTCTTGCAAGGCTGAAGGCCTCCCTATTAGGGTTGGGCGGTATCCAGATTTTCATATTGTCATACCGTCCTTCTCTCACCCCAGAATATACGATATTACTGGTTTAGTACACAAGGGGGCGCCAAATAAAGCAAAAAAGGCCATTACCAGAATGCTGACAAAATTAGCACAATTAATAGCGAATTTCCATGGTAGCTGCTAGCTAAATATGCTAATGAGCGTAAACAAAGATAAACAAATTGCAAAGACGGGCAATCCAGCTGATAAAGTTATACATACACTACCGGTCAAAAGTTTTTGAACATCCAGTGGCTATTTCCAAATACCCTGGTATACAGCCCAACCCAAATCCCTAGCCGCGTCCTCAGAGCATGTGCAGACCAGCTGGCTGGAGTGTTTACGGACATATTCAATCTCTCCCTATACCAGTCTGTTGTCCCCACTTGCTTCAAGATGTCCACCATTGTTCCTGTACCCAAAAAACGAAGGTAACTGAACTAAATTACTATTGCCCCGTAGCATTCACTTCTGTCATGAAGTGCTTTGAGAGGCTAGTTAAGGATCATATCACCTCCACCTTATCCAACACCCTAGACCCACTGCAATTTGCATACCGCCCAAATAGATCCATGGACAACGGCATCGCACTGCCCTATCCTATCTGGACAAGAGGAATTCCTATATAAGAATGCTGTTCATTGACTACAGCTCAGTCTTCAACACCATAGTACCCTCTAAGCTCTGGGCCTTGTGTTGGAACCCCGTCCTGTACAACTGGGTCCTGGACTTCCTGACAGGCCGCCCCATTTGGTGAGGTAGGAAACAACACCTCCACTGTGCTGATCCTCAACACAGGGGCCCCAMAAGGGTGCGTACTCATCCCCACTCCCTGTTCACCCATGACTGCGTGGTCATGCACGTCTCCAACTCAATCATCAAATTTGCAGACGACACAACTATGGTAGGCCTGATTACCAACAATGACGAGACAGCCTACAGGGAGGGGGTGAGGGACGTGGTGGAGTGTCCCAGGAAAATAACCTCTCCATCAACAAAACGAAGGAGCTGATTGTGGACTTCAGGAGACAGCAGAGGGAGCACGCCCCCATTCACAACGACGGGCCACAGTGGAGAAGGTGAAAATCTTCAAGTTCTTTGGCATGCACATCACTGACAATMAGAAATGGTCCACCCACACAGACAAGTGTGGTGAAGAAGGCGCGACAGCGCCTCTTCAACCTCAGGAGGCTGAAGAAATGTGGCTTGGCCCCTAAGACCCTCACAAACTTGTACAGATCGAGAGCATCCTGTCGGGCTGTATCACCGCCTGGTACGACAACTGCACCATCCGCAACCGCAGGGCTCTGCAGAGGGTGGTGTGGTCTGCCCAACACATCGCCGGCGGCACACTGCCTGCCCTCTAGGAAATCTACAGCACCCAGTGTCACCGGAAGGCCAAGAAGATCATCAGGGACCTCAGCCACACAAGCCTTGGCCTGTTCACCCCGCTAGGTCAGTACAGGTGCATCAAAGCTGGGACAGAAGCTGTTTTTCAGTCTCTCGATCTCAAAGCCATCAAACTGATAAATAGTCACCACGCCCACAAACCAACTGCTAAATAGTGTATGCGACCAATAAAATTTGATGTTTGCAGATCTGTAAGCAATTTTAAATCCCTCGGTCTAAATATGTAAATCTAGGCCTCCCGGGTGGCACAGTGGTCTAAGGCACTGCATCGTAGTGCTAGCTGTGCCACCAGAGACTCTGGGTTCGAGCCCAGGCTCTGTCACAGCCAGCCGCGAYCGGGWGGCCAATGGGCCGGCGCACAATTGGCCCAGCGTCGTCCGGGTTAGGCAGGGTTTTGCCGGCAGGGATATCCTTGTCTCGTCGCGCACTAGCGTCTCCTGTGGTGTTTCCCCCGAAACATTGGTGCGGCTGGCTTCCGGGTTGGATGTGCGTTGTCAAGCAGTGCGGCTTGGTTGGGSTGTGTTTCGGAGGACGCATGGCGCTCGACCTTCGCCTCTCCCGAGTAACTACTACCAATTGGATACTACGAAATTGGGGAGAATCTGTTTGAGCAGAGATGAAATCCCACTTAGTGAAAACCTTCYAGATCTGCAAACATAAGAACGTTGGGGCCAAGGGGAAGGCGTAAAACATGTTTTGAGATGGGGAATGACCCTTGGGTTAACAACCGTGTCTGTTTTCATTCCCTCAGTCGACTATGAAGGCCTGGTAAAGAATCTGTCGGTATGTGAAGCCCCATTGATTTCTGTGTTCATAAGATGAATTGAAAAGTATCTGCTTGCCTTAACTCATGTCAGACAGGCCTCTCCCTCTGCCCCTTCATTGACTCTCCACTCTCCTCTTGCTGTGCATTTTGAAGTGCAGGATCCCTGACCAGCCCATGAGGCCCTACCTGAAAGAGCACCTCCCCAAACGGATGCACTTCGCGAACAACGTGCGCATCGAGAGRGCCCATCTCTACATGAAGCCTGGTTGGCAGGCAGCACTGTATGTCACAATCCAGCTATATATTTTTTTCTGTTTCTCTTTCTCTGAAGTCTATGCCTGATTCTCCCAAATCCCTTACCCCAATATAATGTATTATATCATAATCTATATGAGATGTGTTATGTTTTCTTAAACAGGACATTTAGGGTGATCACAGAACCTTAACTGCACTTTTGACTTGACTCTGGCATTAAGCCAAAGTAACTGTTACTGTTTACTAACCTAAGTAAATAAGTACCCTTTCAAAGTTACTTGACTTAGCCTACTCACGGCTCAATTTAATCAGTACTAATTAGAACTACTTGTGTCCTTCACTTTAAACGTTGTGCCTACATGCACTTTGAAAGTAGTTACAGGTACTTGCAAAATGTCATCCCACTTTATATTTCATTCTTGTTAGGTTCAACTGTCTGTTGCAAAGAGACAATATTCGACAAGACGACTTGGAAACAATGACCCTGACATTTTCAACAGCTGCCACAAATTCTAAGTGATAGCTTATCTTAACAGAATGCGTATTAGCATACCAGAAATTAGATGTGGGCAAAGTGGTTGCCATGGACACATGATTAGTTTTTTTGCCGATGTTTCGGCAGAATTGAGGGATTTCTGAAATAGGAATGGAAAGCTTTTTCCTGTTGATCAGGTTGCCACAACTGAGGATGTGAGAGGCTATTTTAGATTGGTTGGTTTATACAGCTGTCCAATTGATAATCCCTCTATTTGAGTGTTGTATACACACTGTACACAGAGTGTACAGAACACCTGCTATTTCCATGACATACAGTGCCTTGCAAAAGTATTCATCCCCCTTGGCGTTCTTTCCTATTTTGTTTCATTACAACCTGTAATTTAAATAGATTTTTATTTGGAGTTCATGTAATGGACATACACAAAATAGTCCAAATTGCTGAAGTGAAATGAGAGAAAAACTTGTTAAAAAAAATAAATACAAAACGGAAAAGTAGTGCGTGCATATGTATTCACCCCCTTTGCTATGAAGCCCCTAAATAAGATCTGGTGCAACCAATTACCTTCAGAAGTCACAGAATTAGTTAGCAACACCACCAAGCAAGCGGCACCATGAACACCAAGGAGCTCTCCTAACAGGTCAGGGTTGGGTTATAAAAAAAAATATCTGAAACTTTTAACATCCCAAGGAGCACCATTAAATCCATTATTAAAAAATGTAAAGAATATGGCACCACAACAAACTTGCCAAGAGGGGGCCACCCACCAAAACGCACGGACCAGGCACGGAGGGCATTAATCAGAGAGGCAACAAAGAGACCAAAGATAACCCTGAAGGAGCTGCAAAGCTCCACAGCGGAGATTGGAGTATCTGTCCATAGGACCACTTTAAGCCGTACACTCCACAGAGCTGGGATTTACGGAAGAGAGGCCAGAAAAAAAGCTGTTGCTTAAAGAAARAAAATAAGCACACATGTTTGGTGTTCACCAAAAGGCATGTGGGAGACTCCACAAACATATGGAAGAAGGTACTCTGGTCAGATGAGACTAAAATTGAGCTTTTTGGCCATCAAGGAAAACGCTATGTCTGGCGCAAACCCAACACCTCTCATCAACCTGAGAACACCATCCCCACAGTGAAGCATGGTGGTGGCAGCATCATGTTGTGGGGATGTTTTTCATCGGCAGGGACTGGGAAACTGGTCAGAATTAAAGGAATGATGGATGGTGCTAAATACAGGGAAATTCTTGAGGAAAACCTGTTTCAGTCTTCCAGAGATTTGAGACTGAGATGGAGGTTCACCTTCCAGCAGGACAATGACCCTAAGCATACTTATAAAGCAACACTCGAGTGGTTTAAGGGAAAACATTTAAATGTCTTGGAATGGCCTAGTCAAAGCCCAGACCTCAATCCAATTGAGTATCTGTGGTATGACTTAGATTGCTRTACACGCGGAACACATCCAACTTGAAGGAGCTGGAGCAGTTTTGCCTTGAAGAATGGGCAAAAATTCCAGTGGCTAGATGTGCCAAGCTTATAGAGACATACCCCAAGAGACCTGCAGCTGTAATTGCTGCATAAGGTGGCTCTACAAAGTATTGACTCTGGGGGGGTGAATAGTTATCCACGCTCAAGTTCTGTTTTTTTTGTGTTTGTTTCACAATAAAAACTATTTTGCATCTTCAAAGTGGTAGGCATGTTATGTAAATCAAATGATACAAACCCCCCCCCCAAAAAAATCGATTTTAATTCCAGGTTGTAAGGCAACAAAATAGGAAAAATGCCAAGGGGGTGAATACTTTCGCAAGCCACTGTAGACTGACCAGGGGAATAAGCTATGATTCTTGCTACCATGTTGTTGTCATGTGTTGCTGCCATGCTATGTTGTCGTCTTAGGTCTCTCTTTATGTTGTGTTGTCTCGTCGTGATGTTTTTTCCCCCTATATTTTGATATAATTTATTTTTAATCCCAGCCCCATCCCCGCAGGCCTTTTGGTAGGCCGCCATTGTAAATAAGAATTTGATCTTAATTGACTTAGTTAAATATATAGTTATATATATTATATAGCCTAGTTAAATATATATTTTTTGTGATTCCTTATTGATGTCACTTGTTAAATCCATTCAATCAGTTAAGATGAAGGGGAGGAGATGGGTTAAAGAAGGATTTTTAAGCCTCGAGATTCAGAGGGTGAATGGCCAAGACAAAATATTTAAGTGCCTTTGAACGGTGTATGGTAGTAGGTGCCAGGCGCACTGGTTTGAGTGTGTCAAGAACTGTAGCGCTACTGGGKTTTTCACACTCAATAGTTTACTGTGTGTATCAAGAATGGTCCACCACCCAAAGGACATCCAGCCAACTTGACACAACTGTGGGAAGCATTGGAGTCAACATGGGCCAGCATCCCTGTGGAACGCTTTCGACACCTTGTAGAGTGCATGCCCCAATGTTTTATTATATTTTGGGGATTTAACCTTTATTTAACTAGGCAAGTCAGTTAAAAATAAATTCTTATTTACATTGACAGCCTAGGAACAGTGGGTTAACTGCCTTGTTCAGGGGCAGAACGACAGATGTTTACCTTGTCAGCTCGGGGATTCGATCTAGCAACCTTTCGGTTACTGGCCTAATGCTCTAACCACTAGGGTACCTGCCGAATTGAGGCTGTTCTGAGGGCAAAAGGGGGTGCAACTCAATATTAAGAAGCTGTTCCTAATGTTTTTTACACTCCGTGTATAACTCTGTGGAGGTGTGATGTCCTTTTCTATGAATGGAATAATGGTTTTTCATCTCTTCCTCCACAGCCAGCCWAAAGAAATCAAGTACTGCAGTGGTGGATTCCACGGCTCGGATAACGTCTTCAAAAACATGCAGGTCAGGGGAGGAGAGAAGGATGCGTGTATGTCAGCGTTACAGTGTGAAATTACAGCAGTGAATTGAAAACTTTGCATTTTTTGTTTTTGCCTTAGTATACACACCTGGTTTAAATCGGCAAAGTTTGTGGATGAGTTGCTCATTTGAATCGGCTGTGTAGTGCTATGGTAAAAACAAAAATCTGTGCCCCTTTGGGTCCCCAGGACCAGGATTAATTAACACTGCACGATCCATGCAATTTTTATTTGGACGTGACAAGGTTCTATGATGAAGTACTACAGAGGTAGCCTAGCCTGGTCCCATATATGTTTGAGCTGTCTTGCCAACTCCTATGGTCATTATCATGCCAAATGTTCCAAACAGATCTGGGACCAGGCTACTACTGAGGAGCCTCAGTTGGTTGAATTATGTCAGAGATTCTTTAGGTTAAATCATGCTATTGTTGCTGAACCCAGAGGGAACATACAGTTGAAGTCGGAAGTTTACATACACTTAGGTTGGAGTCATTAAAACTAGTTTTTCAACTCCCTAAATTTCTTGTTAAAGTTTTGGTAAGTCGGTTAGGACATCTACTTGTGCATGACACAAGTTTACATACACTAAGTTGACTGTCCCTTTAAACAGCTTGGAAAATTCCAGAAAATGATGTCCTGGCTGTAGAAGCTTCTGATAGGCTAATTGACATAATTTGAGTCAATTGGAGGTGTACCTGTGGATGTATTTCAARGCCTACCTTCAAACTCAGTGCCTCTTTGCTTGAMATCATGAGAAAATCAAAAGAAATCAGCCAAGACCTCAGAAAAAATATTGTAGACCTTCACAAGTCTGGTTCCAAATGCCTGAAGGTACCACGTTCATCTGTACAAACAAAAGTATAAACACCATGGGAGGACGCAGGGGCGGCCAGCTCTAGGAGGAGTCTTGGAGGATCCAAACATCTTCCATTTAAGAATAATAGAGGCCACCGTGTTGTTGGGGACCTTCAATGCTGCAGAAATGTTTTGGTACTCTTCCCCAGATCTGTGGCGACACAATCCTGTCTCGGAGCTCTTCGGACAATTCCTTCGACCTCATGGCTTGGTTTTTGTCTGACATGCACTGTCAACTGTGGGACCTTATATAGACAGGTGTGTGCCTTTCACAAAACATGTCCAATCAATTGAATTTACCACAGGTGGACTCCAATCAAGTTGTAGAAACATCTCAAGGATGATCAATGGAAACAGGATGCACCTGAGCTCAATTGAGTCTCATAGCAAGGTAAAATACTGTAAATAAGGTATGTTTTTTTATTTTAGAGAATTTCTTTCTGTTTTGTCATTAAAGGGTATTGTGTGTAGAATGAGGAACATTTTTAAATTTAATACATTTTAGAATAAGGCTGTAACATAATAAAATGTGGAAAAAGTCAAGGGGTCTGAATACTTTCCGAAGGCACTGTATAAAGGCACGGGACCCTACGACGTTCAGAGCGCTTTGTTCAAATGTTAGCCGG